>NC_054468.1:103873396-103883396 GCF_017639515.1 Carcharodon carcharias
AGAGAAAAGAGAGAGAGTGAGAGACTGAGAGAGTGAGAGACAGAGACAGAGAGAAAGACAGAGACATGGAGTGACAGAGACAAAGAGTGAGAGACAGAGAGAGAGATGGACATAGACAGAGAGAGAAACATAGAGAGAGAGAGAGACAAAGAGCGAGTGAGAGACTGAGAGAGAGACAGAGAGATAGAGAGTGAGAGACTGGGAGAGAGAGAGTCTGAAAGAGAGAGAGACTGAGAGAGAGTGAGAGACAGAGACAGAGAGAGAGACTGAGAGAGACAGAGAGAGAGACTGAGAGAGACAGAGAGAGAGACAGAGAAAAAGAGAGAGAGAGAAAGAGATCGAGAGAGAGAGAGAGACAGAGAGAGAGTGAAAGACAGAGAGACAGAGAGAATGAGAGAGACAGAGAGAGAGAGATAGTGAGAGACAGAGAGAGAGATAGACAGAGAGATAGAGTAAGAGACAGAGAGAGAGAGAGAGACAGACAGAGAGAGAGAGACAAAGAGGGAGTGTGCGAATGAGAGAGAGAGAGAGACAAACAGAGATTGATAGAGACAGAGAGAAAGAGAGACTAAGAGAGAGAGAAACTGAGAGAGAGAGAGACTGAGAGAGAGAGGGAGGGACAGAGAGAGGGAGACAGTGAGAGAAATTCAGTGAGAGAGACAGATAGAGAGAAAGAGAGAGAGGATCAGAGAGAGAGAGATAGAGAGTGAGAGAGGGACTGAGAGAGCCATAGAGGGAGAAACTGAGAGAGAGAGACTCAGAGAGAGAGAGAGTGAGAGAGACTGAGAGAGAGAGAGAGATTGAGAGAGAGAGAGATTGAGGGAGAGAGTGACAAACTGAGAGAGACAGATAGACAGAGAGAGAGAGACAGAGAGACTGAGAGACAGAGTGAGAGACTGAGAGAGAGAGAGACTGAGAGACAGAGAGAGACTGAGAGACAGAGAGAGAAGAGGCAGAGAGAGTGAGAGACTGAGAGAGAGATTGAGAGACTGAGAGAGAGATAGACAGAGAGACAGAGAGAGAGATAGACAGAGAGATAGAGTAAGAGAAAGAGAGAGAGACAGAGACAGAGAGCGAGTGTGCGAATGAGAGAGAGAGAGAGACAAACAGAGATTGATAGAGACAGAGAGAAAGAGACTAAGAGAGAGAGAAACTGAGAGAGAGAGAGACTGAGAGAGAGAGGGAGGGCCAGAGAGAGGGACAGACTGAGACTGAAAGAGAGAGAGACTGAGAGAAAGAGAGAGAGGGACAGAGAGAGGGACAGATGGAGACTGAAAGAGAGAGAGAGACTGAGAGTGAGACAGAGCGAAAGAGAGAGAGACTGAGAGAGAGAGACTGAGAGAGAGACAGAGAGACTGAGAGAGAGACAGGGGTCTGAGAGAGAGAGAGAGAGACAGTGAGAGAGAGAGACTCAGAGAGAGAGAGAGTGAGAGAGAGACAGACTGAGAGAGAGAGAGAGATTGAGAGAGAGGGAGATTGAGAGAGAGAGACACACAGAGTGACGGACTGAGAGAGACAGATAGACAGAGAGACAGAGAGAGAGTGACAGAGAGTGAGAGACTGAGAGAAAGAGAGAGAGACTGAGAGAGAGAGACTGAGAGACAGAGAGAGACTGAGACAGAGAGAGAGAGAGACAGAGAGAGTGACAGACTGAGAGAGAGAGACTGAGAGAGACAGAGAGAGAGACTGAGAGTGAGAGAGAGCGAAAGAGAGAGAGAGAGACTGAGAGAGAGAGACAGAGAGAGAGAGAGACAGAGAGAGAGAGTGAGAGACAGGGAGAGAGAGAGAGACTGAGGGACAGAGAGAGAGACAGAGAGAGAGATACAGTGAGAGAGAGAGATAGAGAGAAGAGAGAGACTGAGAGAGACAGAGAGAGATAGACAGTGAGATAGAGTGAGAGACAGAGAGAGAGAGAGACAGAGAGTGAGAGACTGAGAGAGAGAGAGACTGAGAGACAGAGAGAGACAGAGAGTAACAGAGAGATAAGAGACTGAGAGACTGAGAGAGAGATTGATAGACTGAGAGAGTGAGGCTGAGAGAGGCAGAGAGAGAGATAGACAGAGAGATAGAGTGAGAAACAGAGAGAGAGAGACAGTGAGAGAGAGAGACAGAGAGCGAGTGAGAGAATGAGAGAGAGAGAGAGACTGAGAGAGTGAGAGACTGGGAGAGAGAGAGAGAGAGTCTGAGACAGAGAGACAGAGAGAGTGAGAGACAGAGACAGAGAGAGAGACAGAGACAGAGAGAGACAGATACAGAGAAAGAGTGAGAGACAGAGACACTGACAGAGAGAGACATAGAGAGAGAGAGAGACAAAGAGCGAATGATAGATTGAGAGAGAGACAGAGAGAGATAGAGAGAAAGAGAGAGAGAGAGTCTGAGAGCGAGAGAGAGACTGAGAGACAGAGAGAGCGAGACTGAGAGAGAGACTGAGAGAGAGTGAGAGACTGAGAGAGAGAGTGAGAGAGATTGAGAGACAGAGACAGAGAGAGAGAGAATGAGAGAGACAGAGATAGACAGAGAGACAATGAGAGAGACAGAGAGATAGAGAAAGACAGAGAAAAAGAGAGAGAGACAGAGAGTGAAAGACAGAGAGAGAGAGAGAGTGAGAGAGAGAGAGATACAGAGAGAGACAGAGAGAGAGTGAGAGAAACAGAGAGAGAGGGAGACTGAGAGAGAGTGACAGAGAGAGAGACATACAGACAGAGACAGAGAGAGAGAGAGACAGAGATCAAGAGATAGAGAGAGAGACAGAGAGAGAGTGAGACAGAGAGAGAGAGAGAGTCTGAGAGAGAGAGAGACTGAGAGAGAGAGCGACAGAGAGAGAGACTGAGAGAGAGAGAGAGAGAAAGAGAGAGAGTGAGAGAAACAGAGAGAGAGAGACTGAGAGAGAGTGACAGAGAGACATACAGACAGAGACAGAGAGAGAGAGAGACAGAGATCGAGAGATAGAGAGAGAGACAGAGAGAGTGAGAGACAGAGAGAGAGAGACTGAGAAAGAGTGACAGAGAGAGAGAGACAGACAGACAGAGACTGAGAGAGAGACTGAGAGAAAGTGTGAGAGACTGGTAGAGAGAGAGAGACAGAGAGAGTGAGAAACTGCGAGAGAGTGAGAGACTGATAGAGAGAGAGAGAGAAACTGAGAGAGACAGAGACAGAGAAAGACTGAGAGACAGAGAGAGAGAGAGACATAGACTGAGAGAGAAACATAGAGAGAGAGAGACAAAGAGCGAGTGAGAGACTGAGAGAGAGACAGAGAGAGAGAGATAGAGAGTGAGAGACTGGGAGAGAGAGAGAGTCTGAAAGAGAGAGAGACTGAGAGAGAGTGAGAGACAGAGACAGAGAGAGAGACGAGAGACACGGAGAGAGAGACAGAGAAAGAGAGAGAGAGAGAGAGAAAGAGACGGAGAGAGAGAGAGACTGAGATCGAGAGAGAGAGAGAGATAGAGAGAGAGTGAAAGACAGAGAGAGAGAGAGAGAGACTGAGAGAGACAGAGAGAGAGAGAGAGTGAGAGAGAGAGACTGAAAGAGAGTGACAGAGAGAGAGAGACATACAGACAGAGACTGAGAGAGTGACAGAGAGAGTGTGAGAGACTGGGAGAGAGAGAGAGAGAGTCTGAGAGAGAGAGAGTGAGAGACACAGAGAGAAAGAGACAGAGAGAGAGAGAGACAGAGAGTGAGTGAGAGAATGAGAGAGAGAGAGAGAGACAGAGAGAGAGTGATAGAGACAGAGAGAGAGAGAGTCAGAGAGAGTGAGAGACTGAGAGGGAGAGAGAGAGTCTGAGAGAGAGAGAAACAGAGAGTGTGAGAAATTGAGAGAGTGTGAGAGACTGATGGAGAGAAAGAGAGAAACTGAGAGGGACAGGGAGAGACTGAGTGAGAGAGAGACTGAGAGACAGAGACAGTGACTGAGAGGGACAGAGATAGAGAGATAGACTGAGAGAGACACAGGGAGAGAGAGAGACAGAGAGATAGTGTGAGAGACAGAGAGAGAGAGAGAAAGACAGAGAGAGAGAGAGACAGAGAGAGAGAGAGAGACAGAGAGAGAGTGAGAGACTGAGAGAGAGAGAGACTGAGAGAGAGAGGGAGAGACTGAGGTTGGGAAAGAGAGAGACTGAGAGGGAGAGAGAGACAGAGAGAGTGAGATAATGAGAGAGAGAAGGAGACTTAGAGAGTGAGAGAGAGACAGTGAGAGAGAGCCTGAGAGAGACAGAGAGAGATTGAGAGAGACAGAGATAGAGAGACAGAGAGAGACAGAGAGAGTAAGAGCCTGAGAGAGAGAGAGACTGAGACAGAGAGAGAGTGAGAGACTGAGAGAGAGAGAGACTGAGAGAGACAGCGAGACAGAGATAGAGAGAGTATGAGACTGAGAGAGAGAGAGAGACAGAGAGACAGAGTGAGAGACAGGGAGAGAGAGAGAGACTGAGGGACAGAGAGAGACAGAAAGGGAGATACAGTGAGAGAGAGAGATAGAGAGACAGAGAGAGAGGGCGAGAGAGAGAGAGGGGGATAGACAGAGACTGAAAGAGAGAATGAGAGTGAGAGAGAGAGAATGAGACAGAGAGAGAGAGAGAGAGAGACAGAGAGAGAGACTGAGAGAGAGAGAGAAAGACAGAGAGAGAGATACAGTGAGAGAGAGAGATAGAGAGACAGAGAGACAGAGAGAGAGAGCGACAGAGAGAGACAGCGAGAGAGACAGAGAGAGAGCGAGACAGAGAGAAGAGAGAGAGAGTCTGAGAGAGACAGACAGGGAGAGAGAGACGGAGAGAGAAAGAGAGAGACAGAGAGAGAGAGAGACAGAGAGTGAGAGACTGAGAGAGAGAGACTGAGAGACAGAGAGTAACAGAGAGATAAGAGACAGAGAGAGTGAGAGACTGAGAGAGAGATTGAGAGACTGAGAGAGTGAGACTGAGAGAGACAGAGAGAGAGATAGACAGAGAGATAGAGTGAGAAACAGAGAGAGAGAGAGACAGTGAGAGAGAGAGAGACAGAGAGCGAGTGAGAGAATGAGAGAGAGAGAGAGACTGAGAGAGAGTGAGAGACTGAGAGAGAGAGTGAGAGACTGGGAGAGAGGGAGAGAGAGAGTCTGAGACAGAGAGAGACAGAGAGAGTGAGAGACAGAGACAGAGAGAGAGACAGAGACAGAGAGAGACAGAGACAGAGAAAGAGTGAGAGACAGAGACACTGAGAGAGAGAGACATAGACAGAGAGAGAGAGACAAAGAGCGAGTGATAGATTGAGAGAGAGACAGAGAGAGATAGAAAGAGAGAGAGTCTGAGAGCGAGAGAGAGACTGAGAGACAGAGAGAGTGAGACTGAGAGAGAGACTGAGACTGAGAGAGAGTGAGAGACTGAGAGAGAGAGAGACTGAGAGACAGAGAGAGACTGAGAGACAGAGAGAGAAGAGGCAGAGAGAGTGAGAGACTGAGAGAGAGATTGAGAGACTGAGAGAGAGAGAGACAGAGAGACAGAGAGAGAGATAGACAGAGAGATAGAGTAAGAGACAGAGAGAGAGACAGAGAGCGAGTGTGCGAATGAGAGAGAGGGAGAGACAAACAGAGATTGATAGAGACAGAGAGAAAGAGAGACTAAGAGAGAGAGAAACTGAGAGAGAGAGAGACTAAGAGAGAGAGGGAGGGCCAGAGAGAGGGACAGACTGAGAATGAAAGAGAGAGAGACTGAGAGAAAAAGAGAGAGGGACAGATAGAGGGACAGATGGAGACTGAAAGAGAGAGAGAGAGAGACTGAGAGTGAGATAGAGCGAAAGAGAGAGAGACTGAGAGAGAGAGACTGAGAGAGAGAGAGAGAAACAGTGAGAGAGAGTGAGAGACAAGGAGAGAGAGAGAGACCGAGGGACAGAGAGAGAGACAGAGAGAGAGATACAGTGAGAGAGAGAGAGATAGAGACAGAGCGAGAGAGACTGAGAGAGACAGAGAGAGAGATAGAACGAGAGATAGAGTGAGAGACAGAGAGAGAGAGAGACAGAGAGAGACAGAGACGGAGAGAGAGAGAGTCTGAGAGAGAGAGAGAGACAGAGAGAGAGTGATAGAGAGAGAGAGAGAGACAGAGACTGAGAGAGAGAGAGAGAGAGTATGAGAGAGAGAGACAGAGAGAGAGAGCGACAGAGAGAGAGACAGAGAGAGACAGAGAAAGAGACTGAGAGAAAGAGAGACTGAGAGAATATCAGTCTCTGTCTATCCCTCTCTCTCTTTCTCTCTCTCTCTGTCTCTCTAACGCTCTCTCTGTCTGAGAGAGAGAGACTGAGAGAGAGAGAGACACAGAGAGAGAGAGAGGGAGACTGAGAG
Organism: Carcharodon carcharias; assembly: GCF_017639515.1. Lineage (NCBI taxonomy): Eukaryota > Metazoa > Chordata > Chondrichthyes > Lamniformes > Lamnidae > Carcharodon > Carcharodon carcharias. The sequence continues at coordinate 103,879,698 of NC_054468.1, forward strand.
AGAGATTGAGAGAGAGAGACAGAGAGAGAGAGAGAATGAGAAAGACAGAGAGAGACAGAGAGAGAATGAGAGACAGAGAAAGAGAGAGAGAGAAAGAGACTGAGAGAGGGAGAGACAGAGATCGAGAGAGAGAGACAGAGAGAGAGAGGGATTAACAGATACTGAAAAAGAGAGAGGGAGAGACTGTGAGAGAGGGAGAGACTGGAGAGAGAGTGAGAGAGACTGTGAGAGAGAGGGAGAGAGACACTGTGAGAGAGATTGAGAGAGAGAGAGAGAGACTGAGTGAATTTCAGTCTCTGTCTATCCCTCTCTCCCTTTCTCTCTCTCTCTCTGTCTCTCTATCTCTCTCTCTGTCTGAGAGAGAGACAGAGAGACTGAGAGAGAGACAGGGGGACTGAGAGAGAGAGAGAGAGAGACAGTGAGAGAGAGAGACTCAGAGAGAGAGAGAGTGAGAGAGAGACAGACTGAGAGAGAGAGAGAGATTGAGAGAGAGGGAGATTGAGAGAGAGAGACACACAGAGTGACGGACTGAGAGAGACAGATAGACAGAGAGACAGAGAGAGAGTGACAGAGAGTGAGAGACTGAGAGAAAGAGAGAGAGACTGAGAGAGAGACTGAGAGACAGAGAGAGAATGAGACAGAGAGAGAGAGAGACAGAGAGAGTGACAGACTGAGAGAGAGAGACTGAGAGAGACAGAGAGAGAGAGACTGAGAGTGAGAGAGAGTGAAAGAGAGAGAGAGAGACTGAGAGAGAGAGACACAGAGAGAGAGAGAGACAGAGAGAGAGAGTGAGAGACAGGGAGAGAGAGAGAGACTGAGGGACAGAGAGAGAGACAGAGAGAGAGATACAGTGAGAGAGAGAGATAGAGAAGAGAGAGAGAGACTGAGAGAGACAGAGAGAGATAGACAGTGAGATAGAGTGAGAGACAGAGAGAGAGAGAGACAGAGAGTGAGAGACTGAGAGAGAGAGAGACTGAGAGACAGAGAGAGACAGAGAGTAACAGAGAGTTAAGAGACAGAGAGACTGAGAGACTGAGAGAGAGATTGAGAGACTGAGAGAGTGAGACTGAGAGAGGCAGAGAGAGAGATAGACAGAGAGATAGAGTGAGAAACAGAGAGAGAGAGACAGTGAGAGAGAGAGACAGAGAGCGAGTGAGAGAATGAGAGAGAGAGAGAGACTGAGAGAGAGTGAGAGACTGAGAGAGAGAGTGAGAGACTGGGAGAGAGAGAGAGAGAGTCTGAGACAGAGAGACAGAGAGTGTGAGAGACAGAGACAGAGAGAGAGACAGAGACAGAGAGAGACAGATACAGAGAAAGAGTGAGAGACAGAGACACTGAGAGAGAGAGACATAGAGAGAGAGAGAGACAAAGAGCGAACGATAGATTGAGAGAGAGACAGAGAGAGATAGAGAGAAAGAGAGAGAGCGAGTCTGAGAGCGAGAGAGAGACTGAGAGACAGAGAGAGCGAGACTGAGAGAGAGACTGAGACTGAGAGAGAGTGAGAGACAGAGAGAGAGAGAGAGAGCGATTGAGAGACAGAGACAGAGAGAGAGAGAATGAGAGAGACAGAGATAGACAGAGAGACAATGAGAGAGACAGAGAGATAGAGAGAGACAGAGAAAAAGAGAGAGAGACAGAGAGAGAGTGAAAGACAGAGAGAGAGAGAGAGTGAGAGAGAGAGAGATACAGAGAGAGACAGAGAGAGAGTGAGAGAAAAAGAGAGAGAGAGACTGAGAGAGAGTGACAGAGAGAGAGACATACAGAGACAGAGAGAGAGAGAGACAGAGATCAAGAGATAGAGAGAGAGACAGAGATCAAGAGATAGAGAGAGAGACAGAGAGAGAGTGAGACAGAGAGAGAGAGAGAGTCTGAGAGAGAGAGAGACAGAGAGAGAGAGCGACAGAGAGAGAGACTGAGGGAGAGAGAGAGAGAAAGAGAGAGAGTGAGAGAAACAGAGAGAGAGAGACTGAGAGAGAGTGACAGAGAGACATACAGACAGAGACAGAGAGAGTGAGAGACAGAGAGAGAGAGACTGAGAAAGAGTGACAGGGAGAGAGATACAGACAGACAGAGACTGAGAGAGAGACTGAGAGAAAGTGTGAGAGACTGGTAGAGAGAGAGAGACAGAGAGAGAGTGATAGAGAGAGAGAGAAAGAGAGAGTCAGAGAGAGAGAGAGACTGAGAGAGAGAGAGAGAGAGTCTGAGAGAGAGAGAGACAGAGAGAGTGAGAAACTGCGAGAGAGTGAGAGACTGATAGAGAGAGAGAGAAAAACTGACAGAGACAGAGACAGAGAAAGACTGAGAGACAGAGAGAGAGAGAGACATAGACTGAGAGAGAAACATAGAGAGAGAGACAAAGAGCGAGTGAGAGACTGAGAGAGAGACAGAGAGAGAGAGATAGAGAGTGAGAGACTGGGAGAGAGAGAGAGTCTGAAAGAGAGAGAGACTGAGAGAGAGTGAGAGACAGAGACAGAGAGAGAGACGAGAGAGACGGAGAGAGAGACAGAGAAAGAGAGAGAGAGAGAGAAAGAGACGGAGAGAGAGAGAGACTGAGATCGAGAGAGAGAGAGAGAGATGGAGAGAGAGTGAAAGACAGAGAGAGAGAGAGAGAGACTGAGAGAGACAGAGAGAGAGAGAGAGTGAGAGAGAGAGACTGAAAGAGAGTGACAGAGAGAGAGAGACATACAGACAGAGACTGAGAGAGAGACTGAGAGAGAGTGTGAGAGACTGGGAGAGAGAGAGAGAGTCAGAGAGAGTGAGAGACTGAGAGGGAGAGAGAGAGTCTGAGAGAGAGAGAAACAGAGAGAGAGTGAGAAATTGAGAGAGTGTGAGAGACTGATGGAGAGAAAGAGAGAAACTGAGAGGGACAGGGAGAGACTGAGTGAGAGAGAGACTGAGAGACAGAGACAGTGACTGAGAGGGACAGAGATAGAGAGATAGACTGAGAGAGACACAGGGAGAGAGAGAGACAGAGAGATAGTGTGAGAGACAGAGAGAGAGAGAGAAAGACAGAGAGAGAGAGAGACAGAGAGAGAGAGAGAGACAGAGAGAGTGAGATAATGAGAGAGAGAAGGAGACTTAGAGAGTGAGAGAGTGACAGTGAGAGAGAGCCTGAGAGAGACAGAGAGAGATTGAGAGAGACAGAGATAGAGAGACAGAGAGAGACAGAGAGAGTAAGAGCCTGAGAGAGAGAGAGACTGAGAGAGAGAGAGAGTGAGAGACTGAGAGAGAGAGAGACTGAGAGAGACAGCGAGACAGAGATAGAGAGAGTAAGAGACTGAGAGAGAGAGTGAGAGACAGAGAGAAACTGAGAGAGATAGACTGAGAGAGAGAGAGAGAGACAGAGAGAGAGTGAGAGACAGGGAGAGAGAGAGAGACTGAGGGACAGAGAGAGACAGAAAGGGAGATACAGTGAGAGAGAGAGATAGAGAGACAGAGAGAGAGGGCGAGAGAGAGAGAGGGGGATAGACAGAGACTGAAAGAGAGAATGAGAGTGAGAGAGAGAGAATGAGACAGAGAGAGAGAGAGAGAGAGAGAGAGACAGAGAGAGAGACTGAGAGAGAGAGAGAAAGACAGAGAGAGAGATACAGTGAGAGAGAGAGATAGAGAGACAGAGAGAGAGGGAGAGACTGAGAGAGAGAGAGAGAGACACAGAGAGACAGAGAGAGAGAGCGACAGAGAGAGACAGTGAGAGAGACA
>NC_054468.1:103888396-103913396 GCF_017639515.1 Carcharodon carcharias
AGAGATCGAGAGATAGAGAGAGAGACAGAGAGAGTGAGAGACAGAGAGAGAGAGACTGAGAAAGAGTGACAGAGAGAGAGAGACAGACAGACAGAGACTGAGAGAGAGACTGAGAGAAAGTGTGAGAGACTGGTAGAGAGAGAGAGACAGAGAGAGAGTGATAGAGAGAGAGAGAAAGAGAGATTCAGAGAGAGAGAGAGACAGAGAGAGAGAGAGAGTTTGAGAGAGAGAGAGACAGAGAGAGTGATAAACTGCGAGAGAATGAGAGACTGATAGAGAGAGAGAGAGAAACTGAGAGAGACAGAGACAGAGAAGGACTGAGAGACAGAGAGAGAGAGAGACATAGACTGAGAGAGAAACATAGAGAGAGAGAGACAAAGAGCGAGTGAGAGACAGAGAGAGACAGAGAGAGAGAGATAGAGAGTGAGAGACTGGGAGAGAGAGAGAGTCTGAAAGTGAGAGAGACTGAGAGAGAGTGAGAGACAGAGACAGAGAGAGAGATGAGAGAGACAGAGAGAGACAGAGAAAGAGAGAGAGAGAGAGAAAGAGACTGAGAGAGACAGAGACAGAGGTTGAGAGAGAGAGAGACAGAGAGAGAGAGAGTGAAAGACAGAGAGAGAGAGAGAGACTGAGAGAGACAGAGAGAGAGAGAGAGAGTGAGAGAGAGAGACTGAAAGAGAGTGACAGAGAGAGAGAGACATACAGACAGAGACTGAGAGAGAGACTGAGAGAGAGTGTGAGAGACTGGGAGAGAGAGAGAGAGTCTGAGAGAGAGAGAGTGAGAGACACAGTGAGAAAGAGACAGAGAGAGAGAGAGAGACAGAGAGCGAGTGAGAGAATGAGAGAGAGAGAGAGACAGAGAGAGAGTGACAGAGACATAGATAGAGAGAGAGTCAGAGAGAGTGAGAGACTGAGAGGGAGAGAGAGAGTCTGAGAGAGAGAGAAACAGAGAGAGAGTGAGAAATTGAGAGAGTGTGAGAGACTGATGGAGAGAAAGAGAGAAACTGAGAGGGACAGGGAGAGACTGAGTGAGAGAGAGACTGAGAGACAGAGACAGAGACTGAGAGGGACAGAGATAGAGAGATAGACTGAGAGAGACACAGGGAGAGAGAGAGACAGAGAGATAGTGTGAGAGACAGAGAGAGAGAGAGAAAGACAGAGAGAGAGAGAGAGAGACCGAGAGAGAGTGAGAGACTGAGAGAGAGAGAGACTGAGAGAGAGAGGGAGAGACTGAGGTTGAGAGAGAGAGAGCCTGAGAGGGAGAGACAGAGAGAGTGAGATAATGAGAGAGAGAAGGAGACTTAGAGAGTGAGAGAGAGACAGTGAGAGAGAGCCTGAGAGAGACAGAGAGAGATTGAGAGAGACAGAGATAGAGAGACAGAGAGAGACAGAGTAAGAGACTGAGAGAGAGAGAGACTGAGAGAGAGAGAGTGAGAGACTGAGAGAGAGAGAGAGACTGAGAGAGACAGCGAGACAGAGATAGAGAGAGTAAGAGACTGAGAGAGAGAGTGAGAGACAGAGAGAAACTGAGAGAGAGAGACTGAGAGAGAGAGAGAGAGAGAGACAGAGAGAGAGAGTGAGAGACAGCGAGAGAGAGAGAGACTGAGGGACAGAGAGAGACAGAAAGGGAGATACAGTGAGAGAGAGAGACAGAGAGACAGAGAGAGAGGGAGAGACTGAGAGAGAGAGAGAGAGACACAGAGAGACAGAGAGAGAGAGCGACAGAGAGAGACAGCGAGAGAGACAGAGAGAGCGAGACAGAGAGAAGAGAGAGAGAGTCTGAGAGAGACAGGGAGAGAGAGACGGAGAGAGAAAGAGAGAGACAGAGAGAGAGAGAGACAGAGAGTGAGAGACTGAGAGAGAGAGAGACTGAGAGACAGAGAGAGACAGAGAGTAACAGAGAGATAAGAGACAGAGAGAGTGAGAGACTGAGAGAGAGATTGAGAGACTGAGAGAGTGAGACTGGGAGAGACAGAGAGAGAGATAGACAGAGAGATAGAGTGAGAAACAGAGAAAGAGAGAGACAGTGAGAGAGAGAGAGACAGAGAGCGAGTGAGAGAATGAGAGAGAGAGAGAGACTGATAGAGAGTGAGAGACTGAGAGAGAGAGTGAGAGACTGGGAGAGAGGGAGAGAGAGAGTCTGAGACAGAGAGAGACAGAGAGTGAGAGACAGAGACAGAGAGAGAGACAGAGACTGAGAGGGACAGAGATAGAGAGATAGACTGAGAGAGACACAGGGAGAGAGAGAGACAGAGAGATAGTGTGAGAGACAGAGAGAGAGAGAGAAAGACAGAGAGAGAGAGAGAGAGACCGAGAGAGAGTGAGAGACTGAGAGAGAGAGAGACTGAGAGAGAGAGGGAGAGACTGAGGTTGAGAGAGAGAGAGCCTGAGAGGGAGAGACAGAGAGAGTGAGATAATGAGAGAGAGAAGGAGACTTAGAGAGTGAGAGAGAGACAGTGAGAGAGAGCCTGAGAGAGACAGAGAGAGATTGAGAGAGACAGAGATAGAGAGACAGAGAGAGACAGAGTAAGAGCCTGAGAGAGAGAGAGACTGAGAGAGAGAGAGTGAGAGACTGAGAGAGAGAGAGAGACTGAGAGAGACAGCGAGACAGAGATAGAGAGAGTAAGAGACTGAGAGAGAGAGTGAGAGACAGAGAGAAACTGAGAGAGAGAGACTGAGAGAGAGAGAGAGAGAGAGACAGAGAGAGAGAGTGAGAGACAGCGAGAGAGAGAGAGACTGAGGGACAGAGAGAGACAGAAAGGGAGATACAGTGAGAGAGAGAGACAGAGAGACAGAGAGAGAGGGAGAGACTGAGAGAGAGAGAGAGAGACACAGAGTGACAGAGAGAGAGAGCGACAGAGAGAGACAGCGAGAGAGACAGAGAGAGCGAGACAGAGAGAAGAGAGAGAGAGTCTGAGAGAGACAGGGAGAGAGAGACGGAGAGAGAAAGAGAGAGACAGAGAGAGAGAGAGACAGAGAGTGAGAGACTGAGAGAGAGAGAGACTGAGAGACAGAGAGAGACAGAGAGTAACAGAGAGATAAGAGACAGAGAGAGTGAGAGACTGAGAGAGAGATTGAGAGACTGAGAGAGTGAGACTGGGAGAGACAGAGAGAGAGATAGACAGAGAGATAGAGTGAGAAACAGAGAAAGAGAGAGACAGTGAGAGAGAGAGAGACAGAGAGCGAGTGAGAGAATGAGAGAGAGAGAGAGACTGATAGAGAGTGAGAGACTGAGAGAGAGAGTGAGAGACTGTGAGAGAGTGAGAGAGAGAGTCTGAGACAGAGAGAGACAGAGAGTGAGAGACAGAGACAGAGAGAGAGACAGAGACAGAGAGAGACAGAGACAGAGAAAGAGTGAGAGACAGAGACACTGACAGAGAGAGACATAGACAGAGAGAGAGAGACAAAGAGCGAGTGATAGATTGAGAGAGAGACTGAGAGAGAGAGAGAGAAAGAGAGAGAGAGAGTCTGAGAGCGAGAGAGAGACTGAGAGACAGAGAGAGTGAGACTGAGAGAGAGACTGAGAGAGAGTGAGAGACTGAGAGAGAGAGAGTGAGAGAGATTGAGAGACAGAGACAGAGAGAGAGAGAGAATGAGAGACAGAGATAGAGAGAGATACAATGAGAGAGACAGAGAGAGAGAGAGACAGAGAAAAAGAGAGAGAGAGACAGAAAGAGAGAGTGAAAGACAGAGAGAGAGAGAGTGAGAGAGAAACAGAGAGAGAGAGACTGAGAGAGAGTGACAGAGAGAGAGACATACAGACAGAGACAGAGAGAGAGAGAGACAGAGATCAAGAGATAGAGAGAGAGACAGAGAGAGAGTGAGAGACAGAGAGAGAGAGAGAGACTGAGAAAGAGAGAGAGAAACAGAAAGAGAGTGAGAGAATGAGAGAGAGAAAGAGAGTGACTGAGAGAGACAGAGAGAGAGACTGAGAGAGAGCGACAGAGAGACTGAGAGAGAGAGAGAGAGAGAGAGAGAGAAAGAGAGAGAGTGAGAGAAACAGAGAGAGAGAGAGACTGAGAGAGAGTGACAGAGAGAGAGACATACAGACAGAAACAGAGAGAGAGAGAGACAGAGATCGAGAGATAGAGAGAGAGACAGAGAGAGTGAGAGACAGAGAGAGAGAGACTGAGAAAGAGTGACAGAGAGAGAGAGACAGACAGACAGAGACTGAGAGAGAGACTGAGAGAAAGTGTGAGAGACTGGTAGAGAGAGAGAGACAGAGAGAGAGTGATAGAGAGAGAGAGAAAGAGAGATTCAGAGAGAGAGAGAGACAGAGAGAGAGAGAGAGAGTTTGAGAGAGAGAGAGACAGAGAGAGTGATAAACTGCGAGAGAATGAGAGACTGATAGAGAGAGAGAGAGAAACTGAGAGAGACAGAGACAGAGAAGGACTGAGAGACAGAGAGAGAGAGAGACATAGACTGAGAGAGAAACATAGAGAGAGAGAGACAAAGAGCGAGTGAGAGACAGAGAGAGAGAGAGAGATGAGAGAGACAGAGAGAGACAGAGAAAGAGAGAGAGAGAGAGAAAGAGACTGAGAGAGACAGAGACAGAGGTTGAGAGAGAGAGAGACAGAGAGAGAGAGAGTGAAAGACAGAGAGAGAGAGAGAGACTGAGAGAGACAGAGAGAGAGAGAGAGAGTGAGAGAGAGAGACTGAAAGAGAGTGACAGAGAGAGAGAGACATACAGACAGAGACTGAGAGAGAGACTGAGAGAGAGTGTGAGAGACTGGGAGAGAGAGAGAGAGTCTGAGAGAGTGAGACTGGGAGAGACAGAGAGAGAGATAGACAGAGAGATAGAGTGAGAAACAGAGAAAGAGAGAGACAGTGAGAGAGAGAGAGACAGAGAGCGAGTGAGAGAATGAAAGAGAGAGAGAGACTGATAGAGAGTGAGAGACTGAGAGAGAGAGTGAGAGACTGGGAGAGAGGGAGAGAGAGAGTCTGAGACAGAGAGAGACAGAGAGTGAGAGACAGAGACAGAGAGAGAGACAGAGACAGAGAGAGACAGAGACAGAGAAAGAGTGAGAGACAGAGACACTGACAGAGAGAGACATAGACAGAGAGAGAGAGACAAAGAGCGAGTGATAGATTGAGAGAGAGACTGAGAGAGAGAGAGAGAAAGAGAGAGAGAGAGTCTGAGAGCGAGAGAGAGACTGAGAGACAGAGAGAGTGAGACTGAGAGAGAGACTGAGAGAGAGTGAGAGACTGAGAGAGAGAGAGTGAGAGAGATTGAGAGACAGAGACAGAGAGAGAGAGAGAATGAGAGACAGAGATAGAGAGAGATACAATGAGAGAGACAGAGAGAGAGAGAGACAGAGAAAAAGAGAGAGAGAGACAGAAAGAGAGAGTGAAAGACAGAGAGAGAGAGAGTGAGAGAGAAACAGAGAGAGAGAGACTGAGAGAGAGTGACAGAGAGAGAGACATACAGACAGAGACAGAGAGAGAGAGAGACAGAGATCAAGAGATAGAGAGAGAGACAGAGAGAGAGTGAGAGACAGAGAGAGAGAGAGAGACTGAGAAAGAGAGAGAGAAACAGAAAGAGAGTGAGAGAATGAGAGAGAGAGAGAGAGTGACTGAGAGAGACAGAGAGAGAGACTGAGAGAGAGAGCGACAGAGAGAGAGACTGAGAGAGAGTGACAGAGAGAGAGACATACAGACAGAGACAGAGAGAGAGAGAGACAGAGATCAAGAGTTAGAGAGAGAGACAGAGAGAGAGTGAGAGATAGAGAGAGAGAGAGAGACTGAGAAAGAGAGAGAGAAACAGAAAGAGAGTGAGAGAATGAGAGAGACAGAGAGAGAGACTGAGAGTGAGAGAAAGCAACAGAGAGAGAGAGAGAGAGACTGAGAGAGAGAGTCTGAGAGAGAGAGAGACAGAGAGAGAGAGTGAGAGACATGGAGAGAGAGAGAGACTGAGGGACAGAGAGAGAGAGACAGTGAGAGAAATTCAGTGAGAGAGACAGATAGAGAGAAAGAGAGAGAGGATCAGAGAGAGTGAGATAGAGAGTGAGAGAGGGACTGAGAGAGCCATAGAGGGAGAGACTGAGAGAGAGAGAGACTCAGAGAGAGAGAGTGACAGAGACTGAGAGAGAGAGTGAGAGACTGAGAGAGAGAGTGAGAGACTGAGAGAGAGAGAGAGAGAGATTGAGAGAGAGAGATTGAGAGAGAGAGAGAGAGAGTGACAAACTGAGAGAGACAGATAGATAGAGAGACTGAGAGAGAGAGTGAGAGACTGAGAGCGAGAGAGACTGAGAGACAGAGAGAGACTGAGAGACAGAGAGAGAAGAGGCAGAGAGAGTGAGAGACTGAGAGAGAGATTGAGAGACTGAGAGAGAGAGACAGAGAGACAGAGAGAGAGATAGACAGAGAGATAGAGTAAGAGACAGAGAGAGAGACAGAGACAGAGAGCGAGTGTGCGAATGAGAGAGAGAGAGAGACAAACAGAGATTGATAGAGACAGAGAGAAAGAGAGACTAAGACAGAGAGAAACTGAGAGAGAGAGAGACTGAGAGAGAGAGGGAGGGCCAGAGAGAGGGACAGACTGAGACTGAAAGAGAGAGAGACTGAGAGAAAGAGAGAGAGGGACAGAGAGAGGGACAGATTGAGACTGAAAGAGAGAGAGAGAGACTGAGAGTGAGATAGAGCGAAAGAGAGAGACACTGAGAGAGAGAGACTGAGAGAGAGAGAGAAACAGAGAGAGAGAGTGAGAGACAAGGAGAGAGAGAGAGAGACTGAGGGACAGAGAGAGAGACAGAGAGAGAGAGACTGAGAGAGACAGAGAGAGAGAGAGACAGAGAGAGACAGAGACGGAGAGAGAGAGAGTCTGAGAGAGAGAGAGAGACAGAGAGAGAGTGATAGAGAGAGAGACAGAGAGAGACAGAGACTGAGAGAGAGAGACAGTATGAGAGAGAGAGACAGAGAGAGAGAGCGACAGAGAGAGAGACAGAGAGAGACAGAGAAAGAGACTGAGAGAGAGAGAGACTGAGAGAATTTCAGTCTGTCTATCCCTCTCTCTCTCTCTCTGTCTCTCTATCGCTCTCTCTGTCTGAGAGAGAGAGAGAGACTGAGAGAGAGAGAGGGACACAGAGAGAGAGAGAGGGAGACTGAGAGAGAGACTGAGAGAGAGAGACAGAGAGAGTGAGAGACTGAGAGAGAGAGAGAGAATGAGAAAGACAGAGAGAGACAGAGAGAGAATGAGAGACAGAGAGAGAAAGAGAGAGAGAGAAAGAGACTGAGAGAGGGAGAGACAGAGATCGAGAGAGAGAGACAGAGAGAGAGAGGGATTAACAGATACTGAAAAAGAGAGAGGGAGAGACTGTGAGAGAGGGAGAGACTGGAGAGAGAGTGAGAGAGACTGTGAGAGAGAGGGAGAGAGACACTGTGAGAGAGATTGAGAGAGAGAGAGAGAGACTGAGTGAATTTCAGTCTCTGTCTATCCCTCTCTCCCTTTCTCTCTCTCTCTCTGTCTCTCTATCTCTCTCTCTGTCTGAGAGAGAGACAGAGAGACTGAGAGAGAGACAGGGGGACTGAGAGAGAGAGAGAGACAGTGAGAGAGAGAGACTCAGAGAGAGAGAGAGTGAGAGAGAGACAGACTGAGAGAGAGAGGGAGATTGAGAGAGAGGGAGATTGAGAGAGAGAGACACACAGAGTGACGGACTGAGAGAGACAGATAGACAGAGAGACAGAGAGAGAGTGACAGAGAGTGAGAGACTGAGAGAAAGAGAGAGAGACTGAGAGAGAGAGACTGAGAGACAGAGAGAGACTGAGACAGAGAGAGAGAGAGACAGAGAGAGTGACAGACTGAGAGAGAGAGACTGAGAGAGACAGAGAGAGAGAGACTGAGAGTGAGAGAGAGCGAAAGAGAGAGAGAGAGACTGAGAGAGAGAGACAGAGAGAGAGAGAGACAGAGAGAGAGAGTGAGAGACAGGGAGAGAGAGAGAGACTGAGAGACAGAGAGAGAGACAGAGAGAGAGATACAGTGAGAGAGAGAGATAGAGAGAAGAGAGAGAGAGACTGAGAGAGACAGAGAGAGATAGACAGTGAGATAGAGTGAGAGACAGAGAGAGAGAGACAGAGAGTGAGAGACTGAGAGAGAGAGAGACTGAGAGACAGAGAGAGACAGAGAGTAACAGAGAGATAAGAGACAGCGAGACTGAGAGACTGAGAGAGAGATTGAGAGACTGAGAGAGTGAGACTGAGAGAGGCAGAGAGAGAGATAGACAGAGAGATAGAGTGAGAAACAGAGAGAGAGAGACAGTGAGAGAGAGAGACAGAGAGCGAGTGAGACAATGAGAGAGAGAGAGAGACTGAGAGAAAGTGAGAGACTGAGAGAGAGAGTGAGAGACTGGGAGAGAGAGAGAGAGAGTCTGAGACAGAGAGACAGAGAGAGTGAGAGACAGAGACAGAGAGAGAGACAGAGACAGAGAGAGACAGAGACAGAGAAAGAGTGAGAGACAGAGACACTGAGAGAGAGAGACATAGAGAGAGAGAGAGAGACAAAGAGCGAATGATAGATTGAGAGAGAGACAGAGAGAGATAGACAGAAAGAGAGAGAGAGAGTCTGAGAGCGAGAGAGAGACTGAGAGACAGAGAGAGCGAGACTGAGAGAGAGACTGAGACTGAGAGAGAGTGAGAGACTGAGAGAGAGAGAGTGAGAGAGATTGAGAGACAGAGACAGAGAGAGAGAGAATGAGAGAGACAGAGATAGACAGAGAGACAATGAGAGAGACAGAGAGATAGAGAGAGACAGAGAAAAAGAGAGAGAGACAGAGAGAGAGAGAAAGACAGAGAGAGAGAGAGAGTGAGAGAGAGAGAGATACAGAGAGAGACAGAGAGAGAGTGAGAGAAACAGAGAGAGAGAGAGACTGAGAGAGAGTGACAGAGAGAGAGACATACAGACAGAGACAGAGAGAGAGACAGAGATCAAGAGATAGAGAGAGAGACAGAGATCAAGAGATAGAGAGAGAGACAGAGAGAGAGTGAGACAGAGAGAGAGAGAGAGTCTGAGAGAGAGAGAGACTGAGAGAGAGCGACAGAGAGAGAGACTGAGAGAGAGAGAGAGAGAAAGAGAGAGAGTGAGAGAAACAGAGAGAGAGAGACTGAGAGAGAGTGACAGAGAGACATACAGACAGAGACAGAGAGAGAGAGAGACAGAGATCGAGAGATAGAGAGAGAGACAGAGAGAGTGAGCGACAGAGAGAGAGAGAGAGACTGAGAAAGAGTGACAGAGAGAGACAGACAGACAGACAGAGACTGAGAGAGAGTGTGAGAGACTGGGAGAGAGAGAGAGACAGAGAGAGAGTGATAGAGACAGAGAGAAAGAGAGAGTCAGAGAGAGAGAGAGACTGAGATAGAGAGCGACAGAGAGAGAGACTGAGAGAGAGAGAGAGAGAGAAAGAGAGAGAGTGAGAGAAACAGAGAGAGAGAGAGACTGAGAGAGAGAGAGAGAGATCGAGAGATAGAGCAGAGACAGAGAGAGTGAGAGACAGAGAGAGAGACTGAGAAAGAGTGACAGAGAGAGAGAGACAGACAGACAGAGATTGAGAGAGATTCTGAGAGACAGTGTGAGAGACTGGTAGAGAGAGAGAGACAGAGAGAGAGTGATAGAGAGAGAGAGAAAGAGAGAGTCAGAGAGAGAGAGACTGAAAGAGAGAGAGAGAGAGAGTCTGAGAGAGAGAGAGACATAGAGAGTGAGAAACTGCGAGAGAGTGAGAGACTGATAGAGAGAGAGAGAGAAACTGAGAGAGACAGAGACAGAGAAAGACTGAGAGACAGAGAGAGAGAGAGAGACATAGACTGAGAGAGAAACATAGAGAGAGAGACAAAGAGCGAGTGAGAGACTGAGAGAGAGACAGAGAGAGAGAGATAGAGAGTGAGAGACTGAGAGAGAGAGAGAGTCTGAAAGAGAGAGAGAGTGAGAGAGAGTGAGAGACAGAGACAGAGAGAGAGACGAGAGAGACAGAGAGAGAGACAGAGAAAGAGAGAGAGAGAGAGAAAGAGACTGAGAGAGACAGAGACTGAGATCGAGAGAGAGAGACAGAGAGAGAGTGAAAGACAGAGAGAGAGAGAGACTGAGAGAGAGTGACAGAGAGAGAGAGACATACAGACAGAGACTGAGAGAGAGACTGAGAGAGAGTGTGAGAGACTGGGAGAGAGAGAGAGAGTCTGAGAGAGAGAGAGTGAGAGACACAGAGATAAAGAGTCAGAGAGAGAGAGAGAGACAGAGAGCGAGTGAAAGAATGAGAGAGAGAGAGAGACAGAGAGAGAGTGATAGAGACAGAGAGAGAGAGAGAGTCAGAGAGAGTGAGAGACTGAGAGGGAGAGAGAGAGTCTGAGAGAGAGAGAAACAGAGAGAGAGTGAGAAATTGAGAGAGTGTGAGAGACTGATGGAGAGAAAGAGAGAAACTGAGAGGGACAGGGAGAGACTGAGTGAGAGAGAGACTGAGAGACAGAGACAGAGACTGAGAGGGACAGAGATAGAGAGATAGACTGAGAGAGACACAGGGAGAGAGAGAGACAGAGAGATAGTGTGAGAGACAGAGAGAGAGAGAGAAAGACAGAGAGAGAGAGAGACAGAGAGAGAGAGAGAGACAGAGAGAGAGTGAGAGACTGAGAGAGAGCCTGAGAGAGAGAGGGAGAAACTGAGGTTGAGAGAGAGAGAGACTGAGAGGGAGAGAGAGACAGAGAGAGTGAGATAATGAGAGAGAGAAGGAGACTTAGAGAGTGAGAGAGAGACAGTGAGAGAGAGCCTGAGAGAGACAGAGAGAGATTGAGAGAGACAGAGATAGAGAGACAGAGAGAGACAGAGAGAGTAAGAGCCTGAGAGAGAGAGAGACTGAGAGAGAGAGAGAGTGAGAGACTGAGAGAGAGAGAGACTGAGAGAGACAGCGAGACAGAGATAGAGAGAGTAAGAGACTGAGAGAGAGAGTGAGAGACAGAGAGAAACTGAGAGAGAGAGACTGAGAGAGAGAGAGAGAGAGACAGAGAGAGAGAGTGAGAGACAGGGAGAGAGAGAGAGACTGAGGGACAGAGAGAGACAGAAAGGGAGATACAGTGAGAGAGAGAGATAGAGAGACAGAGAGAGAGGGCGAGAGAGAGAGAGGGGGATAGACAAGACTGAAAGAGAGAATGAGAGTGAGAGAGAGAGAATGAGACAGAGAGAGAGGGAGACTGAGAGAGACAGAGATAGAGAGACTGAGAGTGAGAGAGAACAACAGAGAGAGAGAGAGAGTGAGAGATAGAGAGAGAGAGAGACAGAGAGTGAGAGACTGAGAGAGAGAGAGACTGAGAGAGAGAGAGAGAGACAGAGAGTAACAGAGAGATAAGAGACAGAGAGAGTGAGAGACTGAGAGAGAGATTGAGAGACTGAGAGAGTGAGACTGAGAGAGACAGAGAGAGAGATAGACAGAGAGATAGAGTGAGAAACAGAGAGAGAGAGAGACAGTGAGAGAGAGAGAGACAGAGAGAGAGTGAGAGATTGAGAGAGAGAGTGAGAGACTGGGAGAGAGGGAGAGAGAGAGTCTGAGACAGAGAGAGACAGAGAGAGTGAGAGACAGAGACAGAGAGAGAGACAGAGACAGAGAGAGACAGAGACAGAGAAAGAGTGAGAGACAGAGACACTGACAGAGAGAGACATAGACAGAGAGAGAGAGACAAAGAGCGAGTGATAGATTGAGAGAGAGACAGAGAGAGATAGAAAGAGAGAGAGAGAGTCTGAGAGCGAGAGAGAGACTGAGAGACAGAGAGAGTGAGACTGAGAGAGAGACTGAGAGACTGAGAGAGAGTGAGAGACTGAGAGAGAGAGAGTGAGAGAGATTGAGAGACAGAGACAGAGAGAGAGATACAATGAGAGAGACAGAGAGAGAGAGAGACAGAGAAAAAGAGAGAGACAGAGAGAGAGAGAGAGAGTGAGAGAGAAGCAGAGAGAGAGAGACTGAGAGAGAGTGACAGAGAGAGAGACATACAGACAGAGAGAGAGAGAGACAGAGATCAAGAGATAGAGAGAGAGACAGAGAGAGAGTGAGAGACAGAGAGAGAGAGAGAGACTGAGAAAGAGAGAGAGAAACAGAAAGAGAGTGAAAGAATGAGAGAGAGAGAGAGAGTGACTGAGAGAGCCAGAGAGAGAGACTGAGAGTGAGAGAAAGCGACAGAGAGAGAGACTGAGAGAGAGAGAGAGTCTGAGAGAGAGAGAGAAAGAGAGAGAGAGTGAGAGACATGGAGAGAGAGAGAGACTGAGGGACAGAGAGAGAGAGACAGAGAGAGAAATTCAGTGAGAGAGACAGATAGAGAGAAAGAGAGAGAGGATCAGAGAGAGAGAGATAGAGAGTGAGAGAGGGACTGAGAGAGCCATAGAGGGAGAGACTGAGAGAGAGAGAGACTTAGAGAGAGAGAGTGAGAGAGACTGAGAGAGAGAGTGAGAGACTGAGAGAGAGAGAGAGAGAGAGATTGAGAGAGAGAGAGATTGAGAGAGAGAGAGAGTGACAAACTGAGAGAGACAGATAGACAGAGAGAGAGAGACAGAGAGACTGAGAGAGAGAGTGAGAGACTGAGAGAGAGAGAGACTGAGAGAGAGAGAGAGACTGAGAGACAGAGAGAGAAGAGGCAGAGAGAGTGAGAGACTGAGAGAGAGATTGAGAGACTGAGAGAGAGAGACAGAGAGACAGAGAGAGAGATAGACAGAGAGATAGAGTAAGAGACAAAGAGAGAGACAGAGAGAGAGCGAGTGTGCGAATGAGAGAGAGAGAGAGACAAACAGAGATTGATAGAGACAGAGAGAAAGAGAGACTAAGAGAGAGAGAAACTGAGAGAGAGAGAGCCTGAGAGAGAGAGGGAGGGCCGGAGAGAGGGACAGACTGAGACTGAAAGAGAGAGAGACTGAGAGAAAGAGAGAGAGGGACAGAGAGAGGGACAGATTGAGACTGAAAGAGAGAGAGAGAGACTGAGAGTGAGATACAGCGAAAGAGAGAGAGACTGAGAGAGAGAGTCTGAGAGAGAGAGAAACGGAGAGAGAGAGTGAGAGACAAGGAGAGAGAGAGAGACTGAGGGACAGAGAGAGAGACAGAGAGAGAGATACAGTGAGAGAGAGAGATAGAGAGAAAGAGAGAGAGAGACTGAGAGAGACAGAGAGATAGAACGAGAGATAGAGTGAGAGACAGAGAGAGAGAGAGAGAGACAGAGAGAGACAGAGACGGAGAGAGAGAGAGTCTGAGAGAGACAGAGAGAGAGAGTGATAGAGAGAGACAGAGAGAGACAGAGACTGAGAGAGAGAGAGAGTATGAGAGAGAGAGACAGAGAGAGAGAGCGACAGAGAGAGAGACAGAGAGAGACAGAGAAAGAGACTGAGAGAGAGAGAGACTGAGAGAATTTCAGTCTCTGTCTATCCCTCACTCTCTTTCTCTCTCTCTCTGTCTCTCTATCGCTCTCTCTGTCTGAGAGAGAGAGAGAGACTGAGAGAGAGAGTGGGACACAGAGAGAGAGAGAGGGAGACTGAGAGAGAGACTGAGAGAGAGAGACAGAGAGAGTGAGAGACTGAGAGAGAGAGAGAGAATGAGAAAGACAGAGAGAGACAGAGAGAGAATGAGAGACAGAGAGAGAAAGAGAGAGAGAGAAAGAGACTGAGAGAGGGAGAGACAGAGATCGAGAGAGAGAGACAGAGAGAGAGGGATTAACAGATACAGAAAAAGAGAGAGGGAGAGACTGTGAGAGAGGGAGAGACTGGAGAGAGAGTGAGAGACTGTGAGAGAGAGGGAGAGAGACACTGTGAGAGAGATTGAGAGAGAGAGAGAGAGACTGAGAGAATTTCAGTCTCTGTCTATCCCTCTCTCCCTTTCTCTCTCTCTCTCTGTCTCTCTATCTCTCTCTGTCTGAGAGAGAGACAGAGAGACTGAGAGAGAGACAGGGGGACTGAGAGAGAGAGAGTGAAACAGTGAGAGAGAGAGACTCAGAGAGAGAGAGAGTGAGACAGAGACAGACTGAGAGAGAGAGAGAGATTGAGAGAGAGGGAGATTGAGAGAGAGAGAGACACAGAGTGACGGACTGAGACAGACAGATAGACAGAGAGACAGAAAGAGAGTGACAGAGAGTGAGAGACTGAGAGAAAGAGAGAGAGACTGAGAGAGAGAGACTGAGAGAGACAGAGAGAGAGAGACTGAGAGTGAGAGAGAGCGAAAGAGAGAGAGAGACTGAGAGAGAGAGACAGAGAGAGAGAGAGAGACAGAGAGAGAGAGTGAGAGACAGGGAGAGAGAGAGACTGAGGGACAGAGAGAGAGACAGAGAGACAGATACAGTGAGAGAGAGAGATAGAGAGACTGAGAGAGACAGAGAGAGATAGACAGTGAGATAGAGTGATAGACAGAGAGAGAGAGACAGAGAGTGAGAGACTAAGAGAGAGAGAGACTGAGAGACAGAGAGAGACAGATAGTAACAGAGAGATAAGAGACAGAGAGACTGAGAGACTGAGAGAGAGATTGAGAGACAGAGAGTGAGACTGAGAGAGGCAGAGAGAGAGATAGACAGAGAGATAGAGTGAGAAACAGAGAGAGAGAGAGACAGTGAGAGAGAGAGACAGAGAGCGAGTGAGACAATGAGAGAGAGAGCGAGACTGAGAGAGAGTGAGAGACTGAGAGAGAGAGTGAGAGACTGGGAGAGAGAGAGAGAGAGTCTGAGACAGAGAGCCAGAGAGAATGAGAGACAGAGACAGAGAGAGAGACAGAGAGAGACAGAGACAGAGAAAGAGTGAGAGGCAGAGACACTGAGAGAGAGAGACATAGAGAGAGAGAGAGACAAAGAGCGAATGATAGATTGAGAGAGAGACAGAGAGAGATAGAGAGAAAGAGAGAGAGAGAGAGTCTGAGAGCGAGAGAGAGACTGAGAGACAGAGAGAGCGAGACTGAGAGAGAGACTGAGACTGAGAGAGAGTGAGAGACTGAGAGAGAGAGAGTGAGAGAGATTGAGAGTCAGAGACAGAGAGAGAGAGAATGAGAGAGACAGAGATAGACAGAGAGACAATGAGAGAGACAGAGAGATAGAGAGAGACAGAGAAAAAGAGAGAGAGACAGAGAGACAGAGAGTGAAAGACAGAGAGAGAGAGAGAGTGAGAGAGAGAGAGATACAGAGAGAGACAGAGAGAGAGTGAGCGAGACTGTGAGAGAAAGGGAGAGAGACACTGTGAGAGAGATTGCGCGAGAGAGAGAGAGACTGAGTGAATTTCAGTCTCTGTCTATCCCTCTCTCCCTTTCTCTGCATCTCTCTGTCTCTCTATCTCTCTCTCTGTCTCTCTCTCTGTCTGAGACTGAGAGTGAGAGAGAGTGAAAGAGAGAGAGACTGAGAGAGAGAGACAGAGAGAGAGAGAGAGAGAGAGAGAGACAGAGAGAGAGAGTGAGAGACAGGGAGAGAGAGAGAGACTGAGGAACAGAGAGAGAGACAGAGAGAGAGATACAGTGAGAGAGAGAGATAGAGAGAAGAGAGAGAGAGACTGAGAGAGACAGAGAGAGATAGACAGTGAGATAGAGTGAGAGACAGAGAGAGAGAGAGACAGAGAGTGAGAGACTGAGAGAGAGAGAGACTGAGAGACAGAGAGAGATAGACAGTGAGATAGAGTGAGAGACAGAGAGAGAGAGAGACAGAGAGAGAGAGACTGAGAGAGACAGAGAGAGATAGACAGTGAGATAGAGTGAGAGACAGAGAGAGAGAGAGACAGAGAGAGAGAGACTGAGAGTGAGAGAGAGCGAAAGAGAGAGAGAGAGACTGAGAGAGAGAGACAGAGAGAGAGAGAGAGACAGAGAGAGAGAGTGAGAGACAGGGAGAGAGAGAGAGACTGAGGGACAGAGAGAGAGACAGAGAGAGAGATACAGTGAGAGAGAGAGATAGAGAGAAGAGAGAGAGAGACTGAGAGAGACAGAGAGAGATAGACAGTGAGATAGAGTGAGAGACAGAGAGAGAGAGAGACAGAGAGTGAGAGACTGAGAGAGAGAGAGACTGAGAGACAGAGAGAGACAGAGAGTAACAGAGATAAGAGACAGAGAGACTGAGAGACTGAGAGAGAGATTGAGAGACTGAGAGAGTGAGACTGAGAGAGGCAGAGAGAGAGATAGACAGAGAGATAGAGTGAGAAACAGAGAGAGAGAGAGACAGTGAGAGAGAGAGACAGAGAGCGAGTGAGAGAATGAGAGAGAGAGAGAGACTGAGAGAGAGTGAGAGACTGAGAGAGAGAGTGAGAGACTGGGAGAGAGAGAGAGAGTCTGAGACAGAGAGACAGAGAGAGTGAGAGACAGAGACAGAGAGAGAGACAGAGACAGAGAGAGACAGAGACAGAGAAAGAGTGAGAGACAGAGACACTGAGAGAGAGAGACATAGAGACAAAGAGCGAATGATAGATTGAGAGAGAGACAGAGAGAGATAGAGAGAAAGAGAGAGAGAGAGTCTGAGAGCGAGAGAGAGACTGAGAGTCAGAGAGAGCGAGACTGAGAGAGAGACTGAGACTGAGAGAGAGTGAGAGACTGAGAGAGAGTGAGAGAGATTGAGAGACAGAGACAGAGAGAGAGAGAGAATGAGAGAGACAGAGATAGACAGAGAGACAATGAGAGAGACAGAGAGATAGAGAGAGACAGAGAAAAAGAGAGAGAGACAGAGAGACAGAGGGAGAGTGAAAGACAGAGAGAGAGAGTGAGAGAGAGAGAGATACAGAGAGAGACAGAGAGAGAGTGAGAGAAACAGAGAGAGAGAGAGACTGAGAGAGTGACAGAGAGAGAGACATACAGACAGAGACAGAGAGAGAGAGAGACAGAGATCAAGAGATAGAGAGAGAGACAGAGATCAAGAGATAGAGAGAGAGAAAGTGAGTGAGACAGAGAGAGAGAGACAGACAGAGAGAGAGTGAGAGAAACAGAGAGAGAGAGACTGAGAGAGAGTGACAGAGAGAGAGACATACAGACAGAGACAGAGAGAGAGAGAGACAGAGATCAAGAGATAGAGAGAGACAGAGAGAGAGTGAGTGACAGAGAGAGAGAGAGAGAGAGACTGAGAAAGAGTGAAAGAGGGAGAGACATACAGACAGAGACAGAGAGAGAGAGAGAGACAGAGATCAAGAGATAGAGAGAGAGACAGAGATCAATAGATAGAGAGAGAGACAGAGAGAGAGTGAGACAGAGAGAGAGACAGACAGAGAGAGAGTGAGAGAAACAGAGAGAGAGAGAGACTGAGAGAGAGTGACAGAGAGAGAGACATACAGACAGAGACAGAGAGAGAGAGAGACAGAGATCAAGAGATAGAGAGAGAGTGAGCGACGGAGAGAGAGAGAGAGAGACTGAGAAAGAGTGACAGAGAGAGACAGACAGACGGACAGAGACTGAGAGAGAGACTGAGAGAGAGTGTGAGAGACTGGGAGAGAGAGAGAGACAGAGAGAGAGTGATAGAGACAGAGAGAAAGAGAGACAAAGAGAGAGAGAGAGACTGAGAGAGAGAGAGAGAGTCTGAGAGAGAGAGAGACTGAGAGAGAGAGCGACAGAGAGAGAGACAGAGAGAGAGAGAGAGAAAGAGAGAGAGTAAGAGAAACAGAGAGAGAGAGAGACTGAGAGAGAATGACAGAGAGAGAGATATACAGACAGAGACAGAGAGAGAGAGAGACAGAGATCGAGAGATAGAGAGAGAGACAGAGAGAGTGAGAGACAGAGAGAGAGAGACTGAGAAAGAGTGACAGAAAGAGAGAGACAGACAGACAGAGACTGAGAGAGAGACTGAGAGAAAGTGTGAGAGACTGGTAGAGAGAGAGAGACAGAGAGAGAGTGATAGAGAGAGAGAGAAAGAGAGAGTCAGAGAGAGAGAGAGACTGAGAGAGAGAGAGAGTCTGAGAGAGAGAGAGACAGAGAGAGTGAGAAACTGCGAGAGAGTGAGAGACTGATAGAGAGAGAGAGAGAAACTGAGAGAGACAGAGACAGAGAAAGACTGAGAGACAGAGAGAGAGAGAGACATAGAATGAGAGAGAAACATAGAGAGAGAGACAAAGAGCGAGTGAGAGACTGAGAGAGAGACTGAGAGAGAGTGTGAGAGACTGGGAGAGAGAGAAAGAGTCTGAGAGAGAGAGAGTGAGAGACACAGAGAGAAAGAGACAGAGAGAGAGAGAGACAGAGAGCGAGTGAGAGAATGAGAGAGAGAGAGAGAGAGACAGAGAGAGAGAGAGAGTCAGAGAGAGTGAGAGACTGAGAGGGAGAGAGAAATTGAGAGAGTGTGAGAGACTGATGGAGAGAAAGAGAGAAACTGAGAGGGACAGGGAGAGACTGAGTGAGAGAGAGACTGAGAGACAGAGACAGAGACTGAGAGGGACAGAGATAGAGAGATAGACGGAGAGAGACACAGGGAGAGAGAGAGACTGAGAGATAGTGTGAGAGACAGAGAGAGAGAGAGAAAGACAGAGAGAGAGTGAGAGACTGAGAGAGAGAGAGACTGAGAGAGAGAGGGAGAGACTGAGGTTGAGAGAGAGAGAGACTGAGGGAGAGAGAGACAGAGAGATTGAGATAATGAGAGAGAGAAGGAGACTTAGAGAGTGAGAGAGAGACAGTGAGAGAGAGCCTGAGAGAGACAGAGAGAGATTGAGAGAGACAGAGATAGAGAGACAGAGAGAGACAGAGAGAGTAAGAGCCTGAGAGAGAGAGAGACTGAGAGAGAGAGAGTGAGAGACTGAGAGAGAGAGACTGAGAGAGACAGCGAGACAGAGATAGAGAGAGTAAGAGACTGAGAGAGTGAGAGACAGAGAGAAACTGAGAGAGAGAGACTGAGAGAGAGAAAGATAGAGACAGAGAGAGAAAGAGTGAGAGACAGGGAGAGAGAGAGAGACTGAGGGACAGAGAGAGACAGAAAGGGAGATACAGTGAGAGAGAGAGATAGAGAGACAGAGAGAGAGGGCGAGAGAGAGAGACTGGGATAGACAGAGACTGAAAGAGAGAATGAGAGTGAGAGAGAGAGAATGAGACAGAGAGAGAGAGAGACTGAGAGAGACAGAGATAGAGAGACTGAGAGTGAGAGAGAACAACAGAGAGAGAGAGAGAGACAGAGAGAGAGTGACAGAGAGAGAGACATACAGACAGAGACAGAGAGAGAGAGACAGAGATCAAGAGATAGAGACAGAGAGAGTGAGAGACAGAGAGAGAGATTGAGAAAGAGTGACAGAGAGAGAGAGGCAGACAGACAGAGACTGAGAGAGAGACTGAGAGAAAGTGTAAGAGACTGGTAGAGAGAGAGAGACAGAGAGAGAGTGATAGAGACAGAGAGAAAGAGAGAGTCAGAGAGAGAGAGAGAATGAAGGAGAGAGAGAGAGAGTCTGAGAGAGAGAGAGAGACAGAGAGAGTGAGAAACTGTGAGAGAGTGAGAGACTGATAGAGAGAGAGAGAGAAACTGAGAGGGACAGGGAGAGACTGATTGTGAGAGAGAGAGACAGAGAGAGAGAGACTGAGAGAGAGAGAGAGAAAAAAGAGAGAGTGAGATATTGAGAGAGAGAGTGAGAGACAGAGACAGAGAGAGAGACAGAGACAGAGAGAGACACAGACAGAGAAAGAGTGAGAGACAGAGTGAGAGAGAGACATAGACAGAGAGAGAAACATAGAGAGAGAGACAAAGAGCGAGTGAGAGACTGAGAGAGAGACAGAGAGAGAGAGATAGAGAGTGAGAGACTGGGAGAGAGAGAGAGTCTGAAAGAGAGAGAGACTGAGAGAGAGTGAGAGACAGAGACAGAGAGAGAGACGAGAGAGAGAGAGAGAGACAGAGAAAGATAGAGAGAGAGAGAAAGAGACAGAGAGACAGAGACTGAGATCGAGAGAGAGAGAGAGAGACAGAGAGAGAGTGAAAGACAGAGAGAGAGAGAGTGACTGAGAGAGACAGAGAGAGAGAGAGAGTGAGAGAGAGAGACTGAAAGAGAGTGACAGAGAGAGAGAGACATACAGACAGAGACTGAGAGAGAGACTGAGAGAGAGTGTGAGAGACTGGGAGAGAGAGAGAGAGTCTGAGAGAGAGTGAGAGACACAGAGAGAAAGAGACAGAGAGAGAGAGAGAGACAGAGAGCGAGTGAGAGAATGAGAGAGAGAGAGAGAGAGAGAGAGACAGAGAGAGAGTGATAGAGACAGAGAGAGAGAGAGAGTCAGAGAGAGTGAGAGACTGAGAGGGAGAGAGTCTGAGAGAGAGAGAAACAGAGAGAGAGTGAGAAATTGAGAGACTGTGAGAGACTGATGGAGAGAAAGAGAGAAACTGAGAGGGACAGGGAGAGACTGAGTGAGAGAGAGACTGAGAGACAGAGACAGAGACTGAGAGGGACAGAGACAGAGAGATAGACGGAGAGAGACACAGGGAGAGAGAGAGACAGAGAGATAGTGTGAGAGACAGGGAGAGAGAGAAAGACAGAGAGAGAGAGAGACAGAGCGAGAGAGAGAGAGACAGAGAGAGAGTGAGAGACTGAGAGAGAGAGAGACAGAGAGAGTGAGATGTTGAGAGAGAGAAGGAGACTTAGAGAGTGAGAGAGACAGTGAGAGAGAGCCTGAGAGAGACAGAGAGAGATTGAGAGAGACAGAGATAGAGAGACAGAGAGCGACAGAGAGAGTAAGTGCCTGAGAGAGAGAGAGACTGAGAGAGAGAGAGAGTGAGAGACTGAGAGAGAGAGACTGAGAGAGACAGCGAGACAGAGATAGAGAGAGTAAGAGACTGAGAGAGAGAGTGAGAGACAGAGAGAAACTGAGAGAGAGAGACTGAGAGAGAGAAAGATAGAGACAGAGAGAGAGAGTGAGAGACAGGGAGAGAGAGAGAGACTGAGGGACAGAGAGAGACAGAAAGGGAGATACAGTGAGAGAGAGAGATAGAGAGACAGAGAGAGAGGGCGAGAGAGAGAGGGGGGGATAGACAGAGTCTGAAAGAGAGAATGAGAGTGAGAGAGAGAGAGTGAGACAGAGAGAGAGAGACTGAGAGAGACAGAGATAGAGAGACTGAGAGTGAGAGAGAACAACAGAGAGAGAGAGAGAGAGAGAGACAGAGAGAGAGACTGAGAGAGAGAGAGAGACACAGAGAGAGAGATACAGTGAGAGAGAGATATAGAGAGACAGAGAGAGAGGGAGAGACTGAGAGAGAGAGAGACACAGAGAGACAGAGAGAGAGAGCGACAGAGAGAGACAGCGAGAGAGACAGAGAGAGAGCGAGACAGAGAGAAGAGAGACTGAGAGAGAGTGAGAGACTGAGAGAGAGAGAGTGAGAGAGAGACAGAGAAAAAGAGAGAGAGAGAGAGAGACAGAGAGAGAGTGAAAGACAGAGAGAGAGAGAGAGTGAGAGAGAAACAGAGAGAGAGAGAGACTGAGAGAGAGTGACAGAGAGAGAGACATACAGACAGAGCCAGAGAGAGAGACAGAGATCAAGAGATAGAGAGAGAGACAAAGAGAGTGTGAGAGACAGAGAGAGAGAGAGAGACTGAGAAAGAGAGAGAGAAACAGAAAGAGAGTGAGAGAATGAGAGAGAGAGAGATTGACTGAGAGAGACAGAGAGAGAGACTGAGAGTGAGAGAAAGCGACAAAGAGAGAGACAGAGAGAAAATGAGAGAGATACTGAGAGAGAGAGAGAGTGAGAGACAGGGAGAGAGAGAGAGAGACTGAGGGACAGTGAGAGAGACAGAGAGAGATGCAGTGAGAGAGAGAGATAGAGAGACAGAGAGAGAGGGCGAGATAGAGAGGGGGATAGACAGAGACTGAAAGAGAGAATGAGAGTGAGAGAGAGAGAATGAGAGAGAGAGAGAGAGACTGAGAGAGACAGAGATAGAGAGACTGAGAGAGAGGGAGAGACTGAGAGAGAGAGAGAGACACAGAGAGAGAGAGAGAGAGAGAACGACAGAGAGAGACAGCGAGAGAGACAGAGAGAGAGCGAGACAGAGAGAAGAGAGAGAGAGTCTGAGAGAGACAGACAGGGAGAGAGAGACGGAGAGAGAAAGAGAGAGACAGAGAGAGAGAGACAGAGAGTGAGAGACTGAGAGAGAGAGAGACTGAGAGACAGAGAGAGACAGAGAGTAACAGAGAGATTAGAGACAGAGAGAGTGAGAGACTGAGAGAGAGATTGAGAGACTGAGAGAGTGAGACTGAGAGATACAGAGAGAGAGATAGACAGAGAGATAGAGTGAGAAACAGAGAGAGAGAGAGACAGTGAGAGAGAGAGAGACAGAGAGCGATTGAGAGAATGAGAGAGAGAGAGAGACTGAGAGAGAGTGAGAGACTGAGAGAGAGAGTGAGAGACTGGGAGAGAGAGAGAGTCTGAGACAGAGAGAGAGACAGAGAGAGAGAGTGAGAGACATGGAGAGAGAGAGAGACTGAGGGACAGAGAGAGAGAGAGACAGAGAGAGAAATTCAGTGAGAGAGACAGATAGAGAGAAAGAGAGAGAGGGACAGAGAGAGAGAGATAGAGAGTGAGAGAGGGACTGAGAGAGCGATAGAGGGAGAGACTGAGAGAGAGAGAGACTCAGAGAGAGAGAGTGAGAGAGTCTGAGAGAGAGAGTGAGAGACTGAGAGAGAGAGAGAGATTGACAGAGAGAGAGATTGAGAGAGAGAGAGAGAGTGACAGACTGAGAGAGACAGATAGACAGAGAGAGAGACAGAGAGACTGAGAGAGAGAGTGAGAGACTGAGAGAGAGAGAGACTGAGAGACAGAAACTGAGAGAGACAGAGAGAGAAGAGGCAGAGAGAGTGAGAGACTGAGAGAGAGATTGAGAGACTGAGAGAGAGAGACTGAGAGAGACAGAGAGAGAGATAGACAGAGAGATAGAGTAAGAGACAGAGAGAGAGAGAGAGACAGAGAGAGAGTGTGAGAATGAGAGAGAGAGAGAGACAAACAGATTGATAGAGACAGAGAGAAAGAGAGACTAAGAGAGAGAGAAACTGAGAGAGTGAGAGACTGAGAGAGAGAGAGAGGGACAGAGAGAGGGACAGACTGAGACTGAAACAGAGAGAGAGAGAAACTGAGAGAGAGTGACAGAGAGAGAGACATACAGACAGAGACAGAGAGAGAGAGACAGAGATCGAGAGATAGAGACAGACAGAGTGAGAGACAGAGAGAGAGAGACTGAGAAAGAGTGACAGAGAGAGAGAGACAGACAGACAGAGACTGAGAGAGAGACTTAGAGAGAGTGTGAGAGACTGGTAGAGAGAGAGAGACAGAGAGAGAGTGATAGAGACAGAGAGAAAAAGAGTCAGAGAGAGAGTTAGACTGAGAAGACACAGGGAGAGAGAGAGACAGAGAGATAGTGTGAGAGACAGAGAGAGAGAGAGAAACAGAGAGAGAGAGACAGAGAGAGAGAGAGAGAGAGAGACAGAGAGAGAGTGAGCGACTGAGAGAGAGAGATACTGAGAGAGAGTGACAGAGAGAGACAGACAGACAGACAGAGACTGAGAGAGAGACTGAGAGAGAGTGTGAGAGACTGGTAGAGAGAGAGAGACAGAGAGTGAGTGATAGAGACAGAGAGAAAGAGAGAGTCAGAGAGAGAGAGAGACTGTGAGAGAGAGAGAGATAGAGTCTGAGAGAGAGAGAGACAAAGAGAGAGAGCGACAGAGAGAGAGACTGAGAGACAGAGAGAGAGAGACTGAGAGAGAGAGTGAGAGACAGAGAGAGAGTGAGAGACAAAGAGCGAGTGAGAGACCGAGAGAGAGACAGAGAGAGGGATAGAGAGTGAGAGACAGGGAGAGAGAGAGAGAGACTGAGGGACAGAGAGAGGGACCGAGGGAGAGATACAGTGAGAGAGAGAGATAGAGAGAGAGAGAGAGAGAGAGAGACTGAGAGAGACAGAGAGAGATAGACAGTGAGATAGAGTGAGACAGAGAGAGAGAGAGACAGAGTGAGAGACTGAGAGAGAGAGAGACTGAGAGACAGAGAGAGACAGAGAGTAACAGAGAGATAAGAGACAGAGAGAGAGAGAGACTGAGAGAGACCGAGAGAGAGATAAACAGAGAGATAGATTGAGAAACAGAGAGAGAGAGAGACAGAGAGAGAGAGACAGAGAGCGAGTGAGAGAATGAAAGAGAGAGAGACTGAGAGAGAGTGAGAGAGAGTGAGAGACAGAGACAGAGAAAGAGTGAGAGACAGAGACAGAGAGAGAGAGAGACATAGACAGAGAGAGAGAGAAAGAGCGAGTGAGAGATTGAGAGAGAGACAGAGAGAGATAGAGAGAAAGAGAGAGAGAGAGTCTGAGAGCGAGAGAGACTGAGAGAGAGACTGAGAGAGTGTGAGAGACAGAGAGAGAGAGTGAGAGAGATTGAGAGACAGAGACAGAGAGAGAGAGAGAATGAGAGAGACAGAGATAGACAGGGAGAGAATGAGAGAGACAGAGAGAGAGAGAGACAAAGAGAACGAGAGAGAGAGACAGAGAGAGAGTGAAAGACAGAGAGAGAGAGACTGAGAGAGACAGATAGAGAGAGAGAGTGAGAGAAACAGAGAGAGAGAGAGACTGAGAGAGAATGACAGAGAGAGAGACATACAGCCAGAGACAGAGACAGAGAGAGACTGAGATCAAGAGATAGAGAGAGAGACAGAGAGAGAGTGAGAGACAGAGAGAGAGAGAGAGACTGAGAAAGAGTGACAGAGAGAGACTGAGAAAGAGTGACAGAGAGAGAGACAGACAGACAGACAGAGACTGAGAGAGAGACTGAGAGAGAGTGTGAGAGACTGGTAGAGAGAGAGAAAGAGAGAGAGAGAGTGATAGAGACAGAGAGAAAGAGAGAGTCAGAGAGAGAGAGACTGAGAGAGAGAGAGTCTGAGAGAGAGAGAGACAGAGAGAGAGAGACTGAGAGAGAGAGAGAGAGACAGAGAGAGAGTGAAAGACTGAGAGAGAGAGTGAGAGACAGAGAGAGAAACATAGAGAGAGAGAGAGACAAAGAGCGAGTGAGAGACTGAGAGAGAGACAGAGAGAGGGATAGAGAGTGAGAGACTGGGAGAGAGAGAGACTGTGAGACACAGAGAGAGATAGAATGAGAGAGACTGAGAGAGAGAGACAGAGATATAG
>NC_054468.1:103923396-103928396 GCF_017639515.1 Carcharodon carcharias
AGAGACAGTGAGAGAGAGAGGGACTGAGAGAGAGAGAGAGAGAGGGAAACTGAGAGAGAGACAGAGAGAGAGTGAGAGACTGCGTGAATGTGAGAGACAGAGAGAGAGATTGAGAGAGACAGAGAGAGAGACAGAGAGAGAAATACAGAGACAGAGAGTCAGAGAGAGAGTGAGAGACAGAAAGAGAGAGAGACTCAGAGAGACAGACACAGAGAGACAGACACAGAGAGACTGAGAGAGAGACTGACACAGAGTCTCTCTCTGTCTCTCTCTCTGTCTCTCACTCTCTCTCTGTCTCTGTATCTCTCTCTCAGTCTCTCTCTCTCTGTCTCTCTCAGTCTATCTCTCTCTCAGTCTCTCTCAGGCTCTCTCTCTCCCCCAGTCTCTCACAATCTGTCTCTCTCGCTCTCTCAATCCCTCTCTCTCTCTCTCTCTGTCTCCTTCTCTCTCTCAATCTCTCACTCTCTCTGTCCCTCTCTCCCTCACTCTCTCTCTCTCTCAACCTCAGTCTCTCCCTCTCTCTCTCAGCCTCTCTCTCTCTCAGTCTCTCTCTCTCTCTGTCTCTTACTCTCTCTGTCTCCCTCTCTCACATTTTCTCACTCGCTCTCTGTCTCTCTCTCTCTCTCTGTCTCTCACTCTATATCTCTGTCTCTCTCAGAGAGACTGGGAGAGAGAGAGAGAAAGTCTGAGAGAGAGAGACAGAGAGACTGAAAGACACAGAGAGAGACAGAGACAGAGAGAAACAGAGACAGAGGAAGAGAGAGACAGAGAGAGAGAGACATAGAGAGAGAGAAACATAGAGAGAGAGAGAGACAAAGACCGAGAGAGAGACTGAGTGAGAGACAGAGAGAGGGATAGAGAGAAAGAGAGAGAGAGAGTCAGAGAGAGAGCGAGAGAGAGACTGAGGGAGAGAGAGAGAGACTGAGATAGAGAGAGTTAGACTGAGAGACTGAGAGAGAGAGAGAGACAGAGAGAGAGAAATAGAGACAGAGAGCTAGTGAGGGACAGAGAGAGAGAGACTGAGAGAGAGAGAGGGAAACTGAGAGAGAGGAGAGACTGAGAGAGTGTGAGAGACTGAGAGAGAGAGACAGAGACTGAGAGAGAGAGAGTCTGAGAGAGACAGAGAGAGAGAGACAGACACAGAGAGACTGAGAGAGAGTGTGAGAGACTGGGAGAGAGACAGTCTGAGAGAGAGTGAGACAGAGAGAGTGAGAGACAGACAGAGAGAGAGACAGAGACAGATAAAAAGAGTGAGAGACAGAGACAGTAAGAGAGAGAGACATAGACACAGAGAAACATAGAGAGAGAGAGACAAAGAGCGAGTGAGAGATTGAGAGACAGAGAGAGAGATAGAGAGAAAGAGAGAGAGAGAGTCAGAGAGGGAGAGATAGACTGAGACACAGAGAGAGAGAGACTGAGAGAGAGAGACTGAGAGACTGAGAGAGAGTGAGAGACTGAGAGAGAGAGAGTGCTAGAGAGTGAGAGACTGAGGTTGAGAGAGAGAGAGACTGAGAGGGAGAGAGAGACAGAGAGAGTGAGATACTGAGAGAGAGAAGGAGACTTAGAGAGTGAGAGAGAGACAGAGAGATAGAGCCTGAGAGAGACAGAGAGAGAATGAGAGAGACAGAGATAGAGAGACAGAGAGACAGAGATAGAGAGAGTAAGAGACTGAGAGAGAGAGTGAGAGACAGAGAGAAACTGAGAGAAAGAGAGACTGAGAGTGAGAGAGTCTGATAGACACAGAGAGGGAGAGAGGGACAGAGAGAGTGAGAGACTGAGAGAGAGAAGGAGACTGAGAGAGGAGACAGAGAGAGAGAGAGAGAGAGAGAGAGGGGGGGATTGAGGGAGCGAGAGAGACAGATTGTGAGAGACTGAGGGAGAGAGAGAGTCTGAGAGAGACAGAGAGAGAGAGAGAGAGAATGAGAGAGCCAATGAGAGACAGAGAGAGAGACAGCGAGAGTAAGAGACTGAGAGAGAGAGTGAGAGACAGAGAGAAACTGAGAGAGAGAGAGACTGAGAGACTGAGAGTGAGAGAGACTGAGAGAGACAGCGAGAGAGAGACTGAGAGAGACAGAGAGAGAGAGACTGGGAGAGAGACACAGAGACAGAGAGAGAGAGACAGAGAAGGAGAAATAGAGACAGAGCGACTGAGAGACTGAGAGAGAGAGAGTGAGAGAGAGAGTGAGAGAGAGAGACAGAGTGAGAGAGAGAGTGAGAGAGAGAGACTGAGAGATAGAGAGAGAGAGAGAGAGAGAGAGAGGGAAACTGAGAATGAGAGAGAGAGAGAGTGAGAGACTGTGTGAATGTGAGACGGAGAGAGACAGAGAGAGAGACTGAGAGAGAAATACAGAGACAGAGAGAGAGAGTGAGAGACAGAAAGAGAGAGAGACTGAGAGAGACAGACACAGAGAGACAGACACAGGGAGACTGAGAGAGAGACTGACACCGAGTTTGAGAGACTGGGAGAGAGAGAGAGAAAGTCTGAGAGAGAGAGACAGAGAGACTGAGAGACAGAGAGAGAGACAGAGACAGAGAGAAACAGAGACAGAGAAAGAGAGAGACAGAGAGAGAGAGAGAGAGAGTCAGAGCAAGTGAGAGACTGAGAGAGAGACAGAGAGAGAGATAGAGAGAAAGAGAGTGAGAGAGTCAGAGAGAGAGCGAGAGAGAGACTGAGAGAGAGAGAGAGAGACTGAGAGAGGGAGAGTTAGACTGAGAGACTGAGAGAGAGAGAGAGACAGAGAGAGAGAAATAGAGACAGAGAGCTAGTGAGGGACAGAGAGAGAGAGACTGAGAGAGAGAGAGGGAAACTGAGAGAGAGGAGAGACTGAGAGAGTGTGAGAGACTGAGAGAGAGAGACAGAGACTGAGAGAGAGAGAGTCTGAGAGAGACAGAGAGAGAGAGACAGACACAGAGAGACTGAGAGAGAGTGTGAGAGACTGGGAGAGAGACAGTCTGAGAGAGAGTGAGACAGAGAGAGTGAGAGACAGACAGAGAGAGAGACAGAGACAGATAAAAAGAGTGAGAGACAGAGACAGTAAGAGAGAGAGACATAGACACAGAGAAACATAGAGAGAGAGAGACAAAGAGCGAGTGAGAGATTGAGAGACAGAGAGAGAGATAGAGAGAAAGAGAGAGAGAGAGTCAGAGAGGGAGAGATAGACTGAGACACAGAGAGAGAGAGACTGAGAGAGAGAGACTGAGAGACTGAGAGAGAGTGAGAGACTGAGAGAGAGAGAGTGCTAGAGAGTGAGAGACTGAGGTTGAGAGAGAGAGAGACTGAGAGGGAGAGAGAGACAGAGAGAGTGAGATACTGAGAGAGAGAAGGAGACTTAGAGAGTGAGAGAGAGACAGAGAGATAGAGCCTGAGAGAGACAGAGAGAGAATGAGAGAGACAGAGATAGAGAGACAGAGAGACAGAGATAGAGAGAGTAAGAGACTGAGAGAGAGAGTGAGAGACAGAGAGAAACTGAGAGAAAGAGAGACTGAGAGTGAGAGAGTCTGATAGACACAGAGAGGGAGAGAGGGACAGAGAGAGTGAGAGACTGAGAGAGAGAAGGAGACTGAGAGAGGAGACAGAGAGAGAGAGAGAGAGAGAGAGAGGGGGGGATTGAGGGAGCGAGAGAGACAGATTGTGAGAGACTGAGGGAGAGAGAGAGTCTGAGAGAGACAGAGAGAGAGAGAGAGAGAATGAGAGAGCCAATGAGAGACAGAGAGAGAGACAGCGAGAGTAAGAGACTGAGAGAGAGAGTGAGAGACAGAGAGAAACTGAGAGAGAGAGAGACTGAGAGACTGAGAGTGAGAGAGACTGAGAGAGACAGCGAGAGAGAGACTGAGAGAGACAGAGAGAGAGAGACTGGGAGAGAGACACAGAGACAGAGAGAGAGAGACAGAGAAGGAGAAATAGAGACAGAGCGACTGAGAGACTGAGAGAGAGAGAGTGAGAGAGAGAGTGAGAGAGAGAGACAGAGTGAGAGAGAGAGTGAGAGAGAGAGACTGAGAGATAGAGAGAGAGAGAGAGAGAGAGAGAGGGAAACTGAGAATGAGAGAGAGAGAGAGTGAGAGACTGTGTGAATGTGAGACGGAGAGAGACAGAGAGAGAGACTGAGAGAGAAATACAGAGACAGAGAGAGAGAGTGAGAGACAGAAAGAGAGAGAGACTGAGAGAGACAGACACAGAGAGACAGACACAGGGAGACTGAGAGAGAGACTGACACCGAGTTTGAGAGACTGGGAGAGAGAGAGAGAAAGTCTGAGAGAGAGAGACAGAGAGACTGAGAGACAGAGAGAGAGACAGAGACAGAGAGAAACAGAGACAGAGAAAGAGAGAGACAGAGAGAGAGAGAGAGAGAGTCAGAGCAAGTGAGAGACTGAGAGAGAGACAGAGAGAGAGATAGAGAGAAAGAGAGTGAGAGAGTCAGAGAGAGAGCGAGAGAGAGACTGAGAGAGAGAGAGAGAGACTGAGAGAGGGAGAGTTAGACTGAGAGACTGAGAGAGAGAGAGAGACAGAGAGAGAGAAATAGAGACAGAGAGCGAATGAGAGACAGAGAGAGAGAGTGAGAGAGAGAGAGACTGAGAGAGAGAGGGAAACTGAGAGAGAGGAGAGACTGAGAGTGTGAGAGACTGAGAGAGAGACAGAGACTGAGAGAGAGAGAGAGAGACTGAGAGAGACAGAGAGAGAGAGACAGACACAGAGAGACTGAGAGAGTGTGAAAGACTGGGAGAGAGAGAGAGTCTGAGAGGGAGAGAGACAGAGAGAGTGAGAGACAGAGACAGAGAGAGAGACAGAGATAGAGACAGAGACAGAGACAGAGAAAGAGTGAGAGACAGAGACAGAGAGAGAGACATAGACAGAGAGAAACATAGAGAGAGAGACAAAGAGCGAGTGAAAGATTGAGAGACGGAGAGAGAGATAGAGAGAAAGAGAAAGAGAGAGTCAGAGAGCGAGAGAGAGACTGAGAGACAGAGAAAGAGACTGAGAGAGAGTGAGAGACTGAGAGAGA
>NC_054468.1:103933396-103950896 GCF_017639515.1 Carcharodon carcharias
GAGAGAGTGAGAGACAGAGAGAAACTGAGAGAGAGAGAGTCAGAGAGACTGAGAGTGACTGAGAGAGACAGAGAGAGAGAGATAGACTGAGAGAGACAGAGAGAGAGAGACTGGGAGAGAGATAAAGAGACAGAGAGAGAGAGACGGAGAGAGAAAGACAGAGAAGGTGAAATAGAGACAGAGCAAGTGAGAGACTGAGAGAGAGAGAGAGTGAGAGAGACAGTGAGAGAGAGAGACAGAGTGAGAGAGAGAGTGAGAGAGAGAGAGACGAAGAGAGAGAGAGAGAGAGAGAGGGAAACTGAGATTGAGAGATAGAGAAAGAGTGAGAGACTGCGTGAATGTGAGAGACAGAGAGAGAGAGAGAGATTGAGAGAGACAGAGAGAGAGACTGAGAGAGAAATACAGAGACAGAGAGAGAGTAAGAGACAGGAAGAGAGAGAGTCTGAGAGAGACAGACACAGAGAGACAGACACAGAGAGACTGAGAGAGAGACTGACACCGAGTGTGAGAGACTGGGAGAGAAAGAGAGAAAGTCTGAGAGAGAGAGACAGAGCGACTGAGAGACAGAGAGAGAGACAGAGACAGAGAGAAACAGAGACAGAGAAAGAGAGAGACAGAGAGAGAGAGAGAGGGAGACATAGAGCGAGTGAGAGACTGAGAGAGAGACAGAGAGAGAGATAGAGAGAAAGAGAGTGAGAGAGTCAGAGAGAGAGCGAGAGAGAGACTGAGAGAGAGAGAGAGACTGAGATAGAGAGAGTTAGACTGAGAGACTGAGAGAGAGAGAGAGAGACAGAGAGAGAGAAATAGAGACAGAGAGCGAGTGAGAGACTGAGAGTGTGAGAGACTGAGAGAGAGAGACAGAGACTGAGAGAGAGAGGGAGAAGAGACAGACACAGAGAGACTGAGAGAGAGTGTGAAAGACGGAGAGAGAGAGAGAGTCTGAGAGGGAGAGAGACAGAGAGAGTGAGAGACAGAGACAGAGAGAGAGACAGAGATAGAGAGAGACAGAGACAGAGAGAGTGAGAGACAGAGACAGAGAGAGAGACAGAGACAAAGAGTGAGAGACAGAGATGAAAGAGAGAGAGATAGACAGAGAGAAACATAGAGAGAGAGACAAAGAGCGAGTGAGAGATTGAGAGACAGAGAGGGAGATAGAGAGAAAGAGAGAGAGAGAGTCAGAGAGCGAGAGAGAGACTGAGAGACAGAGAGAGAGAGACTGAGAGAGAGAGACTGAGAGACTGAGAGAGAGTGAGAGACTGAGAGAGAGAGAGTGCGAGAGAGTGAGAGACAAAGACAGAGAGAGAGAGACTGAGAGAGACAGAGATAGACAGAGAGAGAATGAGAGAGACAGAGAGAGAGACAGAGAAATAGAGAGAGAGAGAGAAAGAGACAGAGAGAGAGAGAGACAGAGATCGAGAGATAGAGAGAGAGACAGAGAGAGAGTGAGAGACAGAGAGAGAGAGAGACTGAGATATAGTGACAGAGAGAGAGAGACAGACAGACAGAGACTGAGAGAGAGACTGAGAGAGAGTTGAGAGACTGGGAGAGAGAGAGAGAGTCTGAGAGATAGACAGAGAGAGTGAGAGACAGAGAGAGAGAGAGACAGAGAGAGAGAGAGAGAGACAGCGAGCGAGTGAGAGAATGAGAGAGAGGGAGAGACAGGGAGAGAGAGTGATAGAGACAGAGAGAAAGAGAGAGTCAGAGAGAGAGAGACTGAAAGAGAGAGAGAGTCTGGGAGAGAGAGAGAGAGTGTGAGAGACAGAGAGAGAGACAGAGACAGAGAGAAACAGAGACAGAGAAAGAGAGAGACAGAGAGAGAGAGAAAGAGACATAGAGCGAGTGAGAGACTGAGAGAGAGACAGAGAGAGAGATAGAGAGAAAGACAGTGAGAGAGTCAGAGAGAGAGCGAGAGAGAGACTGAGAGAGAGAGAAATAGAGACAGAGAGTGAGTGAGAGACAGAGAGAGAGAGTGAGAGAGAGAGAGACTGAGAGAGAGAGAGAGGGAAACAGAGAGAGAGGAGAGACTGAGAGTGTGAGAGACTGAGAGAGACAGAGACTGAGAGAGAGAGAGGGAGACTGAGAGAGACAGAGAGAAGAGACAGACACAGAGAGACTGAGAGAGAGTGTGAAAGACGGAGAGAGAGAGAGTCTGAGAGGGAGAGAGACAGAGAGAGTGAGAGACAGAGACAGAGAGAGAGACAGAGATAGAGAGAGACAGAGATAGAGAAAGAGTGAGAGACAGAGACAGAGAGAGAGACATAGACAGAGAGAAACATAGAGAGAGAGACAAAGAGCGAATGAGAGATTGAGAGACAGAGAGAGAGATAGAGAGAAAGAGAAAGAGAGAGTCAGAGCGCGAGAGAGAGACTGATAGACAGAGATAGAGAGACTGAGAGAGAGAGAGACTGAGAGACTGAGAGAGAGTGAGAGACTGAGAGAGAGAGAGTGCGAGAGACTGAGAGACAAAGACAGAGAGAGAGACTGAGAGAGACAGAGATAGACAGAGAGAGAATGAGAGAGAGTGTGAGAGACTGGGAGAGAGAAAGAGAGAGTCTGAGAGAGAAAGAGACAGAGATAGTGAGAGACAGAGACAGAGAGAGAGACAGAGACAGAGAGAGACAGAGACAGAGAAAGAGTGAGAGACATAGACAGAGAGAGAAAAACAGAGAGAGAGAGAGAGACAAAGAGCGAGTGAGAGATTGAGAGAGAGACAGAGAGAGAGATGGAGAGAAAGAGAGAGAAAGAGTCAGAGAGCGAGAGAGAGACTGAGAGGCAGAGAGAGAGAGACTAAGAGAGAGAGACTGAGAGACTGAGAGAGAGTGAGAGACTGAGAGAGAGAGAGTGCGAGAGACTGAGAGACAAAGACAGAGAGAGAGAGAGACTGAGAGAGACAGAGATAGACAGAGAGAGAATGAGAGAGAGTTTGAGAGACTGGGAGAGAGAGAGAGAGAGTCTGAGAGAGAGAGAGAGACAGAGATAGTGAGAGACAGAGACAGAGAGAGAGACAGAGACAGAGAAAGAGTGAGAGACATAGACAGAGAGAGAAAAACAGAGAGAGAGAGAGAGACAAAGAACGAGTGAGAGATTGAGAGAGATACAGAGAGAGAGATAGAGAGAAAGAGAGAGAAAGAGTCAGAAAGCGAGAGAGAGACTGAGAGGCAGAGAGAGAGAAACTGAGAGAGAGAGAGAGAGAGTGAGGGAGAGAAACAGAGTGAGAGAGAGAGAGACTGAGAGAGAGAGACAGAGAGAGTAAGAGACTGAGACAGAGTGAGAGACAGAGAGAAACTGAGAGAACGACTGAGAGACTGAGAGTGAGAGAGACTGAGAGAGACAGAGAGAGAGAGATAGACGGAGAGAGACAGAGAGAGAGAGAGACTGAGAGAGAGATACAGAGACAGAGAGAGAGACAGAGACAGAGAGAGAGAGAGACAGAGAGAGAGAAATAGGGACAGAACGAGTGAGAGACTGAGAGAGAGAGAGAGAGAGAGTGAGAGAGAGACTGAGAGAGAGAGAGGGGGGGGAAACTGAGAGAGAGAGACAGAGAGAGTGAGAGACTGCGTGAATGTGAGAGACAGAGAGAGAGATTGAGAGAGACAGAGAGAGAGACTGAGAGAGAAATACAGAGACAGAGAGACAGAGAGAGAGTGAGAGACAGAAAGAGAGAGAGACAGAGAGACAGACACAGAGAGACAGACACAGAGAGACTGAGAGATAGACTGACACAGAGTGTGAGAGACTGGGAGAGAGAGAGAGAAAGTCTGAGAGAGAGAGACAGAGAGAGTGAGAGACAGAGAGAGAGACAGAGTCAGAGAGAAACAGAGACAGAGGAAGAGAGAGACAGCGAGAGAGAGAGAGAGAGACATAGAGAGAGAGAAACATAGAGAGAGAGAGAGAGACAGAGACCGAGTGAGAGACTGAGTGAGAGACAGAGAGAGAGATAGAGAGAAAGAGAGACAGAGAGTCAGAGAGAGAGCGAGAGAGAGACTGAGAGAGAGAGAGAGAGACTGAGATAGAGAGAGTTAGACTGAGAGACTGAGAGAGAGAGAGACAGACAGAGAGAGAGAAATAGAGACAGAGAGCGAGTGAGAGACAGAGAATGAGAGAGTGAGAGACAGAGAATGAGAGAGAGAGAGAGAGAGAGAGAGAGAGACTGAGAGAGAGGGAAACTGAGAGAGAGGAGAGACTGAAAGAGTGTGAGAGACTGAGAGAGAGAGACAGAGACTGAGAGAGAGAGAGAGAGACTGAGAGGCAGAGAGAGAGAGAAAGACACAGAGACTGAGAGAGAGTGTGAGAGACTGGAAGATAGAGAGACAGTCTGAGAGAGAGTGGGACAGAGAGAGTGAGAGACAGAGACAGAGAGAGAGACAGAGACAAAGAGTGAGAGAAAGAGATGAAAGAGAGAGAGACATAGACAGAGAGAAACATAGAGAGAGAGACAAAGAGCGAGTGAGAGATTGAGAGACAGAGAGAGAGACTGAGAGAGAGAGACTGAGAGACTGAGAGTGAGAGACTGAGAGAGAGAGTGCGAGAGAGTGAGAGACAAAGACAGAGAGAGAGAGAGACTGAGAGAGACAGAGATAGACAGAGAGAGAATGAGAGAGACAGAGAGAGAGACAGAGAAATAGAGAGAGAGAGAAAGAGACAGAGAGAGAGAGAGACAGAGATCGAGAGATAGAGAGAGAGACAGAGAGAGAGTGAGAGACAGAGAGAGAGAGAGACTGAGATATAGTGACAGAGAGAGAGAGACAGACAGACAGAGACTGAGAGAGAGACTGAGAGAGAGTCGAGAGACTGGGAGAGAGAGAGAGAGTCTGAGAGATAGACAGAGAGAGTGAGAGACAGAGAGAGAGAGAGACAGAGAGAGAGAGAGAGACAGCGAGCAAGTGAGAGAATGAGAGAGAGGGAGAGACAGAGAGAGAGAGTAATAGAGACAGAGAGAAAGAGAGAGTCAGAGAGAGAGAGAGACTGAAAGAGAGAGAGAGTCTGGGAGAGAGAGAGAGAGAGAGTGTGAGAGACAGAGAGAGAGACAGAGACAGAGAGAAACAGAGACAGAGAAAGAGAGAGACAGAGAGAGAGAGAGAGAGACATAGAGCGAGTGAGAGACTGAGAGAGAGACAGAGAGAGAGATAGAGAGAAAGACAGTGAGAGAGTCAGAGAGAGAGCGAGAGAGAGACTGAGAGAGAGAGAGAGAGACTGAGATAGAGAGAGTTACACTGAGAGACTGAGAGAGAGAGAGAGAGACAGAGAGAGAGAGAAATAGAGACAGAGAGCGAGTGAGAGACAGAGAGAGAGAGTGAGAGAGAGACTGAGAGAGAGAGAGGGAAACAGAGAGAGAGGAGAGACTGAGAGTGTGAGAGACTGAGAGAGAGAGACAGAGACTGAGAGAGAGAGAGGGAGACTGAGAGAGACAGAGAGAAGAGACAGACACAGAGAGACTGAGAGAGAGTGTGAAAGATGGAGAGAGAGAGAGAGTCTGAGAGGGAGAGAGACAGAGAGAGTGAGAGACAGAGACAGAGAGAGAGACAGAGATAGAGAGAGACAGAGATAGAGAAAGAGTGAGAGACAGAGACAGATAGAGAGACATAGACAGAGAGAAACATAGAGAGAGAGACAAAGAGCGAGTGAGAGATGAGAGACAGAGAGAGAGATAGAGAGAAAGAGAAAGAGAGAGTCAGAGCGCGAGAGAGAGACTGATAGACTGAGAGAGAATGAGAGACTGAGAGAGAGAGAGTGCCAGAGACTGAGAGACAAAGACAGAGAGAGAGAGAGAGAGACTGAGAGAGACAGAGATAGACAGAGAGAGAATGAGAGAGAGTGTGAGAGACTGGGAGAGAGAGAGAGAGAGTCTGAGAGAGAGAGAGACAGAGATAGTGAGAGACAGAGAAAGAGAGATAGACAGAGACAAAGAGAGACAGAGACAGAGAAAGAGTGAGAGACATAGACAGAGAGAGAAAAACAGAGAGAGAGAGAGAGACAAAGAACGAGTGAGAGATTAGGAGAGAAACAGAGAGAGAGATCGAGAGAGAGAGAAAGAGTCAGAAAGCGAGAGAGAGACTGAGAGGCAGAGAGAGAGAGACTGAGAGAGAGAGACAGAGAGAGTAAGAGACTGAGAGAGAGAGTGAGAGACAGAGAGAAACAGAGAGAGACTGAGAGACTGAGAGTGAGAGAGACTGAGAGAGACAGAGAGAGAGAGATAGACGGAGAGAGAGAGAGAGAGAGACTGAGAGAGAGATACAGAGCGAGAGAAATAGGGACAGAGCGAGTGAGAGACTGAGAGAGAGAGAGAGAGTGAGAGAGAGAGTGAGAGAGAGAGACTGAGAGAGAGAGAGAGAGAGGGAAACTGAGAGAGAGAGACAGAGAGAGTGAGAGACTGCGTGAATGTGAGAGACAGAGAGAGAGATTGAGAGAGACAGAGAGAGAGACTGAGAGAGAAATACAGAGACAGAGAGACAGAGAGAGAGTGAGAGACAGAAAGAGAGAGAGACAGAGAGACAGACACAGAGAGACAAATACAGAGAGACTGAGAGATAGACTGACACAGAGTGTGAGAGACTGGGAGAGAGAGAGAGAAAGTCTGAGAGAGAGAGACAGAGAGAGTGAGAGACAGAGAGAGAGACAGAGACAGAGAGAAACAGAGACAGAGGAAGAGAGAGACAGAGAGAGGGAGAGAGAGACATAGAGAGAGAGAGAAACATAGAGAGAGAGAGAGAGAGAGACAGAGACCGAGTGAGAGACTGAGTGAGAGACAGAGAGAGAGATAGAGAGAAAGAGAGACAGAGAGTCAGAGAGAGAGCAAGAGAGAGACTGTGATAGAGAGAGAGAGAGAGACTGAGATAGAGAGAGTTAGACTGAGAGACTGAGAGAGAGAGAGACAGACAGAGAGAGAGAAATAGAGACAGAGAGCGAGTGAGAGACAGAGAATGAGAGAGAGAGAGAGACTGAGAGAGAGAGATGGAGAGAGAGAGAGGGAAACTCAGAGAGAGGAGAGACTGAAAGAGTGTGAGAGACTGAGAGAGCGAGACAGAGACTGAGAGAGAGAGAGAGAGACGGAGAGAGACAGAGAGTGAGAGAGAGTGTGAGAGACTGGGAGATAGAGAGACAGTCTGAGAGAGAGTGAGACAGAGAGAGTGAGAGACAGAGACAGAGAGAGAGACAGAGACAAAGAGTGAGAGACAGAGATGAAAGAGAGAGAGACATAGACAGAGAGAAACATAGAGAGAGAAACAAAGAGCGAGTGAGAGATTGAGAGACAGAGAGAGAGATAGAGAGAAAGAGAGAGAGAGAGTCAGAGAGCGAGAGAGAGACTAAGAGACTGAGAGAGAGTGAGAGACTGAGAGAGAGAGAGTGCGAGAGAGTGAGAGACAAAGACAGAGAGAGAGAGAGACTGAGAGAGACAGAGATAGACAGAGAGAGAATGAGAGAGACAGAGAGAGAGACAGAGAAATAGAGAGAGAGAGAGAAAGAGACAGAGAGAGAGAGAGACAGAGATCGAGAGATAGAGAGAGAGACAGAGAGAGAGTGAGAAACAGAGAGAGAGAGAGACTGAGAGATAGTGACAGAGAGAGAGAGACAGACAGACAGAGACTGAGAGAGAGACTGAGAGAGAGTCGAGAGACTGGGAGAGAGAGAGTCTGAGAGAAAGACAGAGAGAGTGAGAGACACAGAGAGAGAGAGAGACAGAGAGAGAGAGACAGAGAGCGAGTGAGAGAATGAGAGAGAGGGAGAGACAGAGAGAGAGAGTGATAGAGACAGAGAGAAAGAGAGAGTCAGAGAGAGAGAGAGACTGAGAGAGAGAGAGAGTCTGGGGGAGAGAGAGAGAGAGAGAGAGTGTGAGAGACAGAGAGAGAGAGAGACAGAGAGAGAGAGACAGAGAGCGAGTGA
The DNA here is from genome assembly GCF_017639515.1 of Carcharodon carcharias. Taxonomy (NCBI): domain Eukaryota; kingdom Metazoa; phylum Chordata; class Chondrichthyes; order Lamniformes; family Lamnidae; genus Carcharodon; species Carcharodon carcharias. The sequence continues at coordinate 103,941,278 of NC_054468.1, forward strand.
GAGAATGAGAGAGAGGGAGAGACAGAGAGAGAGAGTGATAGAGACAGAGAGAAAGAGAGAGTCAGAGAGAGAGAGAGACTGAGAGAGAGAGAGAGTCTGGGGGAGAGAGAGAGAGAGAGAGAGAGTGAGAGACAGAGAGAGAGACAGAGACAGAGAGAAACAGAGACAGAGAAAGAGAGAGACAGAGAGAGAGAGAGACATAGAGCGAGTGAGAGACTGAGAGAGAGACAGAGAGAGAGATAGAGAGAAAGAGAGTGAGAGAGTCAGAGAGAGAGCGAGAGAGAGACTGAGAGAGAGAGAGAGACTGAGATAGAGAGAGTTAGACTGAGAGACTGAGAGAGAGAGAGAGAGACAGAGAGAGAGAGAAATAGAGACAGCGAGCGAGTGAGAGACAGAGAGAGAGAGTGAGAGAGAGAGAGACTGAGAGAGAGAGAGAGAGGGAAACAGAGAGAGAGGAGAGACTGAGAGTGTGAGAGACTGAGAGAGAGAGACAGAGTCTGAGAGAGAGAGATGGAGACTGAGAGAGACAGAGAGAAGAGACAGACACAGGGAGACTGAGAGAGAGTGTGAAAGACGGAGAGAGAGAGAGAGTCTGAGAGGGAGAGAGACAGAGAGAGTGAAGACAGAGACAGAGAGAGAGACAGAGATAGAGAGAGACAGAGATAGAGAAAGAGTGAGAGACAGAGACAGAAAGAGAGACATAGACAGAGAGAAACATAGAGAGAGAGACAAAGAGCGAGTGAGAGATTGAGAGACAGAGAGAGAGATAGAGAGAAAGAGAAAGAGAGAGTCAGAGAGCGAGAGAGAGACTGAGAGACTGAGAGAAACAGAAAGAGAGAGAGACTGAGAGAGAGAGCCTGAGAGAGAGAGACAGACAGAGACTGAGAGAGCGTGTGAGAGACTGGGAGAGAGAGGGAGTGAGAGAGAGAGTGAAAGAGAGAGACAGAGAGAGAGAGAGTGAGAGAGAGAGAGACAGAGAGAGAGAGAGGGAAACTGAGACAGAGAAACAGAGAGAGAGTGAGAGACTGAGAGTGTGTAAAAGACTGAGAGAGAGAGAGAGAGACTGAGAGAGACAGAGAGAGAGCGACTGGGAGAGAGATACAGAGACAGAGAGAGAGAAATAGAGACAGAGAGCGAGTGAGAGAAAGAGAGAGAGAGAGTGAGAGAGAGAGAGACTGAGAGAGAGAGAGAGAGAGAGGGAAACTGGGAGAGAGGAGAGACTGAGAGAGTGTGAGAGACTGAGAGAGAGAGACAGAGACTGAGAGAGAGAGAGACTGAGAGAGAGAGAGAAATAGAGACAGAGAGCGAGTGAGAGACTGAGAGAGAGAGAATTAGAGAGAGAGTGAGAGTGAGAGACAGAGACAGAGAGAGAGAGAGAGAGAGAGAAATAGAGACAGAGAGCGAGTGAGAGACTGAGAGAGAGAGAGAGAGTGAGAGAGAGATACAGAGAGAGAGACTGAGAGAGAGAGAGACTGAGAGAGAGAGGGGGAAACTGAGACAGAGAGACAGAGAGTGAGAGACTGAGAGAGTGTGAGAGACTGAGAGAGAGAGGGAGAATGAGAGAGACAGAGAGAGCGCGACTGAGAGAGAGATACAGAGACAGAGAGAGAGAGACAGAGAGAGAGTGAGAGACAGAGAAAGAGAGACAGAGAGAGAGAGTCTGAGAGAGAGAGACAGAGAGAGAGAGTGACAGAGAGAGAGAGAGACAGAGGTAGAGACTGAGAGAGAGAGACAGACAGAGAGAGATTGGGAGAGAGAGAGAGAGTCTGAGAGAGAGACAGAGAGAGTGAGAGACAGAGAGAGAGAGAGAGAAAGCGAGTGAGAGAATGTGAGAGAGAGAGACAGAGAGAGAGTGAGAGACTGAGAGAGAGAGAGACTGAGAGAGACAGAGAGAGAGTGAGAGACTGAGAGAGAGAGACTGAGAGAGAGAGGGAGAGACTGAGATGAGAGAGAGAGACTTAGAGGGAGAGAGACAGAGAGAGAGAGATACTGAGAGAGAGAAGGAGACTGAGAGAGAGAGAGAGAGAGGGACTGAAAGAGAGAGAGAGGGAGAGAGAGAGAGAGAGAGTGAGAGACAGAGGGAGAGTGAGAGACTGACAGAGAGAGAGACTGAGAGACAGAGAGAGAGATAGACTGAGAGAGACACAGGGAGAGAGAGAGACAGAGAGAGAGAGAGCCAGAGAGAGAGAGACAGAGAGCGAGTGAAAGAATGTGAGAGAGAGAGACAGAGAGAGTGAGAGACTGAGAGAGAGAGACTGAGAGAGAGAGGGAGAGACTGAGATGAGAGAGAGAGACTGAGAGGGAGAGAGAGACAGAGAGAGTGAGATACTGAGAGAGAGACGGAGACTGAGAGAGAGAGAGAAAGAGGGACTGAGAGAGCGAGAGAGAGACAGAGAGTGAGAGACTTAGGAAGAGAGAGAGCCTGAGAGAGACAGAGAGAGAGAGAGATGGATAGAGTAAGAGACTGAGAAAGAGTGAGAGACAGAGCGAGACTGAGAGAGAGAGAGACCGAGAGACTGAGAGAGAGAGAGAGATAGAGACAGAGATATAGAGTGAGAGACAGAGAGAGAGAAATAGAGACAGGGAGCGAGTGAGAGATTGAGAGAGAGAGTGAGAGAGAGAGAGTGAGACAGAGAGAGAGAGTGAGAGAGAGAGAGACTGAGAGAGAGAGTCAGAAGGAAACTGATACTGAGAGACAGAGAGAGTGAGAGACTGAGAGAGTGTGAGAGACTGAGAGAGAGAGAGAGACTGAGACAGAGAGAGAGAGTCTGAGAGAGAGATACAGAGACAGAGAGAGAGACTGAGAGAGAGAGACAGAGAGAGAGTGAGAGACAGAGAGAGAGTCAGAGACAGAGAGGGAGAGAGACTGAGAGAGAGACAGAGAGAGAGAGACAGAGAGAGATAGAGAGACAGAGACAGAGAGACAGAGACAGAGAGAGAGACTGAGAGACAGAGACTGAGAGACAGAGAGAGTGAGAGACTGAGGAAGACAGACAGAGTGAGAGACTGAGAGAAAGAAAGAGAGAGAGACTGAGAGAGACAGAGTGTGAGCGACTGTGAGAGACACAGAGAGAGAGAGAGAGACCGAGAGAGAAGAACAGAGAGGGAGAGAGACAGAGAGAGATGGAGAGACAGAGACAGAGAGACACAGACAGAGAGAGAGAGAGAGAGAGAGACTGAAAGAGACAGAGAGAGACAAAGCGAGAGACAGAAAGAGAGAGAGGGAGAGACTGAGAGAGAGGGAGAGAGACAGAGAGAGAGAGAGTCTGCGAGAGACAGAGAGCAAGAGAGAGACTGAGAGAAACAGAGAGAGAGAGACTAGGAGAGAGAGACAGAGAGAGAGTGTCAGAGACAGAGAGACAGAGACAGATAGAGAGGGAAAGAGACAGAGAGACAGAGACAGAGAGAGAGAGAGAGAGTGAGAGACTGAGAGAGAGAGAGAGACTGAGAGAGAGAGTTAGAGTGAGAGACTGAGAGAGACAGATAGAGAGACTGAGAGACAGAGAGAGTGAGAGACTGAAGAAGACAGAGAGAGAGAGAGAGAGAGAGACTGAGAGACTGAGAGAAAGAGAGAGAGAGAGACATAGAGTGTGAGCGACTGAGAGAGACAGAGAGAGAGAGAAAGACCGAGAGAGAGAGACAGAGAGAGACAGAGAGACAGAGAGAGACTCAGAGAGAGAGAGTGATAGAGTGAGACTGAGATAGACAGAGAGAGAGAGAGTGAGAGAGAAAGACTGAGAGACAGAGAGAGTGAGAGACTGAGGAATAAAGAAAGAGAGAGAGAGACAGAGAGAGAGTGAGAGACTGAGAGAGAGAAAGAGAGAGAGAGACTGAGAGAGATAGAGAGACAGAGACAGAGACAGAGAGAGAGAGAGAGACAGAGACAGAGACAGAGAGAGAGTGAGAGACTGAGAGAGAGAGAGAGACTGAGAGAGAGACATAGAGTGAGAAACTGAGAGAGACAGAGTGAGAGAGACTGAGAGACAGAGAGGGAGCGAGAGACAGAGAGAGAGAGGGACTGAGAGAGGGCGAGACTGAGAGGGAGAGAGAGAGACTGAGAGTGAGAGAGAGGGAGACTGAGAGAGAGACAGAGAGAGTGAGAGACTGAGAGAGTGTGAGAGACTGAAAGAGAGAGAGAGAGACTGAGACAGAGAGAGAGAGTCTGAGAGAGAGATACAGAGAAAGAGAGAGAGACTGAGAGAGAGAGACAGAGAGAGAGTGAGAGACAGAGAGAGAGTGAGAGACAGAGAGAGAGAGACTGAGAGAGACAGAGAGAGATAGAGACTGAGAGAAACAGAGAGAGAGAGACAGAGAGAGAGACAGAGAGAGAGAGTCAGAGACAGAGACAGAGAGAGAGAGAGAGACAGAGAGACAGAGACAGAGAGAGAGACAGAGAGAGAGTGAGAGACTGAGAGAGAGACTGAGAGAGTGAGAGACTGAGAGAGTGTGAGAGACTGAAAGAGAGAGAGAGACTGAGACAGAGAGAGAGAGTCAGAGAGAGATACAGAGACAGAAAGAGAGACTGAGAGAGAGAGACAGAGAGTGAGAGACAGAGAGAGAGTGAGAGACAGAGAGAGAGAGAGACTGAGAGAAACAGAGAGAGAGAGAGAGACTGAGAGAGAGAGACAGAGAGAGAGAGTCAGAGACAGAGACAGAGACAGAGAGAGAGAGAGACAGAGAGAGAGAGAGATAGAGTGAGAGACTGAGAGACACAGAGAGAGAGACTGAGAGACAGAGACTGAGAGACAGAGAGATTGAGAGACTGAGAGAAGGAGAGAGAGAGACTGAAAGAGACAGAGAGAGTGTGAGCGACTGTGAGAGACAGAGAGAGAGAGAGAGAGAGAGAGACAGAGAGAGAGAGACAGAGAGAGATAGAGAGACAGAGACAGAGAGACAGAGACAGAGAAAGAGACTGAGAGACAGAGACTGAGAGACAGAGAGAGTGAGAGACTGAGGAAGACAGACAGAGTGAGAGACTGAGAGAAAGAGAGAGACAGAGAGAGACTGAGAGAGACAGAGAGAGTGTGAGCGACTGTGAGAGACACAGAGAGAGAGAGAGACCGAGAGAGAGAGACAGAGAGGGAGAGAGACAGAGAGAGATAGAGAGACAGAGACAGAGAGACATAGACAGAGAGAGAGAGAGAGAGACTGAAAGAGACAGAGAGAGACAAAGCGAGAGACAGAAAGAGAGAGAGGGAGAGACTGAGAGAGAGGGAGAGAGACTGAGAGAGAGACAGAGAGAGAGACAGAGAGAGATAGAGAGACAGAGACAGAGAGACAGAGACAGAGAGAGAAGAGAGACAGAGAGACAGAGAAAGAGAGAGTGAGAGACAGAGAGAGAGAGAGATAGAGTGAGAGACTGAGAGAGACAGAGTGAGAGAGACTGAGAGACAGAGAGAGAGAGAGATAGAGAGAGAGAGAGGGACTGAGAGAGGGAGAGACTGAAAGGGAGAGAGAGAGACTGAGAGTGAGAGAGAGAGACTGAGAGAGGGAGAGAGATTAAGAAAGAGAGAGAAACTGAGAGAGAGAGAGCGACTGAGTGAGAGGCTGAGAGAGAGAGAGAGATTGAGAGAGACAGAGAGAGAGTGAGATACTGAGTGAGAGAGAGACTGAGAGAGAGAGAGCCAGAGAAAGAGAGAGAGAGAGAGACAGAGAGCGAGTGAGAGAATGAGAGAGAGAGAGACCGAGACAGAGACAGAGAGAGAGACAGAGAGAGACAGAGAGAAAGACAGGGAGAGACTGAGAGACTGAGACACAGAGAGAGTGAGAGACAGAGAGAGAGAGAGACTGAGAGGGACAAAGAAAGTGTGAGCGACTGAGAGAGACAGAGAGAGAGAGAGAGACTGAGAGAGAGAGACAGAGAGAGAGAGAGACTGAGAGATAGAGAGACAGAGACAGAGACAGAGAGAGAGAGAGAGACAGAGAGACAGAGACAGAGAGAGAGTGAGAGACTGAGAGAGAGAGAGACTGAGAGAGAGACATAGAGTGAGAAACTGAGAGAGACAGAGTGAGAGAGACTGAGAGACAGAGAGGGAGCGAGAGACAGAGAGAGAGAGAGACCGAGAGAGAGAGACAGAGAGAGAGAGAGTCTGAGAGATAGAGAGACAGAGACAGAGACAGAGAGAGAGAGAGACCGAGAGAGAGAGACAGAGAGAGAGAGAGTCTGAGAGATAGAGAGACAGAGACAGAGAGAGAGTGAGAGACTGAGAGAGAGAGAGAGACATAGAGTGAGAAACTGAGAGAGACAGAGTGAGAGAGACTGAGAGACAGAGAGGGAGCGAGAGACAGAGAGAGAGAGGGACTGAGAGAGGGAGAGACTGAGAGGGAGAGAGAGAGACTGAGAGTGAGAGAGAGGGAGACTGAGAGAGAGACAGAGAGAGTGAGAGACTGAGAGAGTGTGAGAGACTGAAAGAGAGAGAGAGAGACTGAGACAGAGAGAGAGAGTCTGAGAGAGAGATACAGAGACAGCGAGAGAGACTGAGAGAGAGAGACAGAGAGAGAGTGAGAGACAGAGAGAGAGAGACTGAGAGAGACAGAGAGAGATAGAGACTGAGAGAAACAGAGAGAGAGAGACTGAGAGAGAGAGACAGAGAGAGAGAGTCAGAGACAGAGACAGAGAGAGAGAGAGAGAGAGTCAGAGAGACAGAGACAGAGAGAGAGACAGAGAGAGAGTGAGAGACTGAGAGAGAGACTGAGAGAGAGAGAGATAGAGTGAGAGACTGAGAGAGACAGAGAGAGAGACTGAGAGACAGAGACTGAGAGACAGAGATTGAGAGACTGAGAGAAGGAGAGAGAGAGACTGAAAGAGACAGAGAGAGTGTGAGCGACTGTGAGAGACAGAGAGAGAGAGAGAGAGACCGAGAGAGAGACAGAGAGAGAGAGACAGAGAGAGATAGAGAGACAGAGACAGAGAGACAGAGACAGAGAGAGAAACTGAGAGACAGAGACTGAGAGACAGAGAGAGTGAGAGACTGAGGAAGACAGACAGAGTGAGAGACTGAGAGAAAGAGAGAGAGAGAGACTGAGAGAGACAGAGTGTGAGCGACTGTGAGATACACAGAGAGAGAGAGAGACCGAGAGAGAGAGACAGAGAGGGAGAGAGACAGAGAGAGATAGAGAGACAGAGACAGAGAGACACAGACAGAGAGAGAGAGAGACTGAAAGCGACAGAGAGAGACAAAGCGAGAGACAGAAAGAGAGAGAGGGAGAGACTGAGAGAGAGGGAGAGAGACAGAGAGAGAGAGAGTCTGCGAGAGACAGAGAGCAAGAGAGAGACTGAGAGAAACAGAGAGAGACTAGGAGAGAGAGACAGAGAGAGAGAGTCAGAGACAGAGAGACAGAGACAGATAGAGAGGGAAAGAGACAGAGAGACAGAGACAGAGAGAGAGAGAGAGAGTGAGAGACTGAGAGAGAGAGAGAGACTGAGAGAGAGAGTTAGAGTGAGAGACTGAGAGAGACAGATAGAGAGACTGAGAGACAGAGAGAGTGAGAGACTGAAGAAGACAGAGAGAGAGAGAGAGAGAGAGACTGAGAGACTGAGAGACTGAGAGAAAGAGAGAGAGAGACATAGAGTGTGAGCGACTGAGAGAGACAGAGAGAGAGAGAAAGACCGAGAGAGAGAGACAGAGAGAGACAGAGAGACAGAGAGAGACTCAGAGAGAGAGAGTGATAGAGTGAGAGACTGAGATAGACAGAGAGAGAGAGAGTGAGAGAGAAAGACTGAGAGACAGAGAGAGTGAGAGACTGAGGAATACAGAAAGAGAGAGAGAGAGACAGAGAGAGAGTGAGAGACTGAGAGAGAGAAAGAGACTGAGAGGGATAAAGAGAGTGTGAGCGACTGAGAGAGACAGAGAGAGAGACCGAGAGAGAGGGAAAGAGAGAGAGAGAGAGAGAGAGAGAGAGATAGAGAGACAGAGACAGAGAGAAAGAGACAGAGAGAGAGAGACAGAGAGAGAGAGAGACAGAGAGAGATAGAGAGACAGAGACAGAGAGACAGATACAGAGAGAGAGACAGAGAGACAGAGAAAGAGAGAGTGAGAGACAGAGAGAGAGAGAGATAGAGTGAGAGACTGAGACAGAGTGAGAGAGACTGAGAGACAGAGAGAGAGAGAGATAGAGAGAGAGAGAGGGACTGAGAGAGGGAGAGACTGAAAGGGAGAGAGACTGAGAGTGAGAGAGAGAGAGACTGAGAGAGGGAGAGAGATTAAGAAAGAGAGAGAAACTGAGAGAGAGAGAGCGACTGAGTGAGAGGCTGAGAGAGAGAGAGAGATTGAGAGAGACAGAGAGAAAGACAGGGAGAGACTGAGAGACTGAGCCAGAGAGAGAGTGAGAGACAGAGAGAGAGTGAGACTGAGAGGGACAAAGAAAGTGTGAGCGACTGAGAGAGACAGAGAGAGAGAGAGAGACCGAGAGAGAGAGACAGAGAGAGAGAGAGACTGAGAGAGATAGAGAGACAGAGACAGAGACAGAGAGAGAGAGAGAGACAGAGAGACAGAGACAGAGAGAGAGTGAGAGACTGAGAGAGAGAGAGACTGAGAGAGAGACATAGAGTGAGAAACTGAGAGAGACAGAGTGAGAGAGACTGAGAGACAGAGAGGGAGCGAGAGACAGAGAGGGAGAGGGACTGAGCGAGGGAGAAACTGAGAGGGAGAGAGAGAGACTGAGAGTGAGAGAGAGGGAGACTGAGAGAGAGACAGAGAGAGTGAGAGACTGAGAGAGTGTGAGAGACTGAAAGAGAGAGAGAGAGACTGAGACAGAGAGAGAGAGTCTGAGAGAGAGATACAGAGACAGAGAGAGAGACTGAGAGAGAGAGACAGAGAGAGAGTGAGACAGAGAGAGAGTGAGAGACAGAGAGAGAGAGAGACTGAGAGAGACAGAGAGAAATAGAGACTGAGAGAAACAGAGAGAGAGACTGAGAGAGAGAGACAGAGAGAGAGAGTCAGAGACAGAGACAGAGAGAGAGAGAGAGAGACAGAGAGAGAGACAGAGAGAGAGTGAGAGACTGAGAGAGAGACTGAGAGAGTGAGAGACTGAGAGAGTGTGAGAGAGACTGAGACAGAGAGAGAGAGTCAGAGAGAGATACAGAGACAGAGAGAGAGACTGAGAGAGAGAGACAGAGAGAGAGTGAGAGACAGAGAGAGAGTGAGAGACAGAGAGGGAGAGAGACTGAGAGAAACAGAGAGAGAGAGAGACTGAGAGAGAGAGACAGAGAGAGAGAGTCAGAGACAGAGAGACAGAGACAGAGAGAGAGAGAGAGACAGAGAGAGAGAGAGATAGAGTGAGAGACTGAGAGAGACAGAGAGAGAGACTGAGAGACAGAGACTGAGAGACAGAGAGATTGAGAGACTGAGAGAAGGAGAGAGAGAGACTGAAAGAGACAGAGAGAGTGTGAGCGACTGTGAGAGACAGAGAGAGAGAGAGAGAGATCGAGAGAAGGACAGAGAGAGAGAGAGAGACAGAGACAGAGATAAAGAGACAGAGAGAGAGACAGAGAGAGAGAGAGACAGAGAGAGATAGAGAGACAGAGACAGAGAGACAGATACAGAGAGAGAGACAGAGAAAGAGAGAGTGAGAGACAGAGAGAGAGAGAGATAGAGTGAGAGACTGAGAGAGACAGAGT
>NC_054468.1:103960896-103985896 GCF_017639515.1 Carcharodon carcharias
AGAGAGAGAGAGAGAGACAGAGAGACAGAGACAGAGAGAGAGACAGAGAGAGAGGGAGAGACTGAGAGAGAGACTGAGAGAGTGAGAGACTGAGAGAGTGTGAGAGACTGAAAGAGAGAGACTGAGACAGAGAGAGAGAGTCAGAGAGAGATACAGAGACAGAAAGAGAGACTGAGAGAGAGAGACAGAGAGTGAGAGACAGAGAGAGAGTGAGAGACAGAGAGAGAGAGAGACTGAGAGAAACAGAGAGAGAGAGACTGAGAGAGAGAGACAGAGAGAGAGAGTCAGAGACAGAGACAGAGACAGAGAGAGAGAGAGAGACAGAGAGAGAGAGAGATAGAGTGAGAGACTGAGAGAGACAGAGAGAGAGACTGAGAGACAGAGACTGAGAGACAGAGAGATTGAGAGACTGAGAAGGAGAGAGAGAGACTGAAAGAGACAGAGAGAGTGTGAGCGACTGTGAGAGACAGAGAGAGAGAGAGAGAGACAGAGAGAGAGAGACAGAGAGAGATAGAGAGACAGAGACAGAGAGACAGAGACAGAGAGAGAGACTGAGAGACAGAGACTGAGAGACAGAGAGAGAGAGAGACTGAGGAAGACAGACAGAGTGAGAGACTGAGAGAAAGAGAGAGACAGAGACTGAGAGAGACAGAGAGAGTGTGAGCGACTGTGAGAGACACAGAGAGAGAGAGAGACCGAGAGAGGGAGACAGAGAGGGAGAGAGACAGAGAGAGATAGAGAGACAGAGACAGAGAGACACAGACAGAGAGAGAGAGAGAGAGAGAGACTGAAAGAGACAGAGAGAGACAAAGCGAGAGACAGAAAGAGAGAGAGGGAGAGACTGAGAGAGAGGGAGAGAGACAGAGAGAGAGACAGAGAGAGAGAGGGACAGAGAGAGATAGAGAGACAGAGACAGAGAGACAGAGACAGAGAGAGAAGAGAGACAGAGAGACAGAGAAAGAGAGAGTGAGAGACAGAGAGAGAGAGAGATAGAGTGAGAGACTGAGAGAGACAGAGTGAGAGAGACTGAGAGACAGAGAGAGAGAGAGATAGAGAGAGAGAGAGGGACTGAGAGAGGGAGAGACTGAAAGGGAGAGAGAGAGACTGAGAGTGAGAGAGAGAGACTGAGAGAGGGAGAGAGATTAAGAAAGAGAGAGAAACTGAGAGAGAGAGAGCGACTGAGTGAGAGGCTGAGAGAGAGAGAGAGATTGAGAGAGACAGAGAGAGAGTGAGATACTGAGTGAGAGAGAGACTGAGAGAGAGAGAGCCAGAGAAAGAGAGAGAGAGAGAGACAGAGAGCGAGTGAGAGAATGAGAGAGAGAGAGACCGAGACAGAGACAGAGAGAGAGACAGAGAGAGACAGAGAGAAAGACAGGGAGAGACTGAGAGACTGAGACAGAGAGAGAGTGAGAGACAGAGAGAGAGAGAGACTGAGAGGGACAAAGAAAGTGTGAGCGACTGAGAGAGACAGAGAGAGAGAGAGAGACCGAGAGAGAGAGACAGAGAGAGAGAGAGACTGAGAGATAGAGAGACAGAGACAGAGACAGAGAGAGAGAGAGAGACAGAGAGACACAGACAGAGAGAGAGTGAGAGACTGAGAGAGAGAGAGACTGAGAGAGAGACATAGAGTGAGAAACTGAGAGAGACAGAGTGAGAGAGACTGAGAGACAGAGAGGGAGCGAGAGACAGAGAGAGAGAGGGACTGAGAGAGTGTGAGAGATTGAAAGAGAGAGAGACACAGACAGAGAGAGACAGAGAGAGACAGAGAGAAAGACAGGGAGAGACTGAGACAGAGAGAGAGTGAGAGACAGAGAGAGAGAGAGACTGAGAGGGACAAAGAAAGTGTGAGCGACTGAGAGAGACAGAGAGAGAGAGAGAGAGACAGAGAGAGAGAGACAGAGAGAGAGAGAGACTGAGAGAGAGACATAGAGTGAGAAACTGAGAGAGACAGAGTGAGAGAGACTGAGAGACAGAGAGGGAGCGAGAGACAGAGAGAGAGAGGGACTGAGAGAGGGAGAGACTGAGAGGGAGAGCGAGAGACTGAGAGTGAGAGAGAGGGAGACTGAGAGAGAGACAGAGAGTGAGAGACTGAGAGAGTGTGAGAGACTGAAAGAGAGAGAGAGAGAGACAGAGAGAGAGAGTCTGAGAGAGATACAGAGACAGCGAGAGAGACTGAGAGAGAGAGACTGAGAGACAGAGAGATTGAGAGACTGAGAGAAGGAGAGAGAGAGACTGAAAGAGACAGAGAGAGTGTGAGCGACTGTGAGAGACAGAGAGAGAGAGAGAGAGAGAGACAGAGAGAGAGAGACAGAGAGAGATAGAGAGACAGAGACAGAGAGACAGAGACAGAGAGAGAGACTGAGAGACAGAGACTGAGAGACAGAGAGAGTGAGAGACTGAGGAAGACAGACAGAGTGAGAGACTGAGAGAAAGAGAGAGACAGAGAGACTGAGAGAGACAGAGAGAGTGTGAGCGACTGTGAGAGACACAGAGAGAGAGAGAGACCGAGAGAGAGAGACAGAGAGGGAGAGAGACAGAGAGAGATAGAGAGACAGAGACAGAGAGACACAGACAGAGAGAGAGAGAGAGAGAGAGACTGAAAGAGACAGAGAGAGACAAAGCGAGAGACAGAAAGAGAGAGAGGGAGAGACTGAGAGAGAGGGAGAGAGACAGAGAGAGAGACAGAGAGAGAGAGGGACAGAGAGAGATAGAGAGACAGAGACAGAGAGACAGAGACAGAGAGAGAAGAGAGACAGAGAGACAGAGAAAGAGAGAGTGAGAGACAGAGAGAGAGAGAGATAGAGTGAGAGACTGAGAGAGACAGAGTGAGAGAGACTGAGAGACAGAGAGAGAGAGATAGACAGAGAGAGAGAGGGACTGAGAGAGGGAGGGACTGAGAGGGAGAAAGAGAGACTGAGAGTGAGAGAGATTGAGAAAGAGAGAGAAACTGAGAGAGAGAGAGACTGAGTGAGAGACTGAGAGAGAGAGAGAGATTGAGAGAGACAGAGAGAGAATGAGAGAGACAGAGAGAGAGACAGAGAGAAAGGCAGAGAGTGAGAGACAGAGAGAGTGAGATACTGAGTGAGAGTTAGAGAGAGAGAGACAGAGAGAGAGAGACTGAGAGAGAGTTAGTGAGAGAGAGAGACAGAGAGAGAGAGAGAGAGAGAGGGAGACAGAGAGAGAGAGAGTGAGGGACTGAGAGAGTGTGAGAGATTGAAAGAGAGAGAGACACAGACAGAGAGAGACAGAGAGAGAGTGAGAGACTGAGAGAGAGTTAGTGAGAGAGAGAGACTGAGAGAGAGAGAGAGAGAGGCAGACTGAAAGAGAGACAGAGAGAGAGTGAGAGACTTAGTGTGAGAGACTGAAAGAGAGAGATAGAGACTGAGAGAGACAGAGAGAGAGAGTCTGAGGGAGAGATACAGACAACAGAGAGTGACTGAGAGAGAGAGACAGAGAGCGAGTGAGAGACAGAGAGAGTGAGAGACAGAGAGAGAGAGAGACTGAGAGAGACAGAGAGAGATAGACTGAGAGAAACAGAGAGAGAGAGAGAATGAGAGAGAGAGACAGAGACAGAGAGTCAGAGACAGAGAGACAGAGAGAGAGAGACAGAGAGACAGAGACAGAGAGAGAGACAGAGAGACAGAGACAGAGAGAGAGACAGAGAGTGAGAGACAGAGAGAGAGAGAGACTGAGAGAGACAGAGACTGAGAGAGACAGAGAGAGAAAGAGACTTAGAGAAACAGAGAGAGAGAGACTGGAGAGAGAGACAGAGAGAGTGAGTCAGAGACAGAGAGAGACAGAGAGACAGAGACAGAGACAGAGAGAGAGTCAGAGAGACAGTGAGAGACTGAGAGAGACTGGGAGAGAGACTGAGAGAGAGACATAGAGTGAGAGACTGAGAGAGACAGAGAGAGAGACTGAGAGACAGAGACTGAGAGACAGAGAGAGTGAGAGACAAAGAGGAGAGAGAGACTGAGAGAGACAGAGAGAGTGTGAGCGACTGTGAGAGACAGAGAGAGAGAGAGAGACCGAGAGAGAGAGACAGAGAGAGAGAGACAGAGAGAGTGAGTCAGAGACAGAGAGAGACAGAGAGACAGAGACAGAGACAGAGAGAGAGTCAGAGAGACAGTGAGAGACTGAGAGAGACTGAGAGAGAGACTGAGAGAGAGACATAGAGTGAGAGACTGAGAGAGACAGAGAGAGAGACTGAGAGACAGAGACTGAGAGACAGAGAGAGTGAGAGACAAAGAGGAGAGAGAGACTGAGAGAGACAGAGAGAGTGTGAGCGACTGTGAGAGACAGAGAGAGAGAGAGAGACCGAGAGAGAGAGACAGAGAGAGAGAGACAGAGAGAGATAGAGACAGAGACAGAGAGACAGAGACAGAGAGAGAGACAGAGAGAGAGTGAGAGACTGAGAAAGAGAGAGACTGAGAGAGAGGTAGAGTGAGAGACTGAGAGAGACAGAGAGAGACAGACTGAGAGAGAGACTGAGAGAGAGAGACAGAGAGAGAGAGTCAGAGACAGAGAGACAGAGAGAGAGAGAGAGAGTGAGAGACTGAGAGAGAGAGTGAGACTGAGAGAGAGAGATGGAGTGAGAGACTGAGAGAGACTGAGAGAGAGACTGAGAGACAGAGAGAGTGAGAGACTGAGGAATACAGAGAGAGAGAGAGACAGAGAGATAGTGAAAGACTGAGAGAGAGAGAGAGAGAGGGACTGAGAGAGGGAGAGACTGAAAGGGAGAGAGAGAGACTGAGAGTGAGAGAGAGAGAGACTGAGAGAGGGAGAGAGATTGAGAAAGAGAGAGAAACTGAGAGAGAGAGAGCAACTGAGTGAGAGGCTGAGAGAGAGAGAGAGATTGAGAGAGACAGAGAGAGAGTGAGATACTGAGTGAGAGAGAGAGACTGAGAGAGAGAGACAGAGAGCGAGAGAGACAGAGAGAGATAGAGACAGAGACAGAGAGACAGAGACAGAGACAGAGAGAGTGAGAGAATGAGAAAGAGAGAGACTGAGAGAGAGATAGAGTGAGAGACTGAGAGAGAGAGAGAGAGAGACTGCGAGAGACAGAGAGCAAGAGAGAGAATGAGAGAAACAGAGAGAGAGAGACTGAGAGAGAGAGACAAAGAGAGAGAGTCAGAGACAGAGAGACAGAGAGAGAGACTGAGAGAGACAGAGAGAGAGAGAGAGAGAGATTGAGAGAGACGGAGAGAGAGACAGAGAGACTGAAAGAGACAGAGAGAGAGAAAGCGAGAGACTGAAAGAGAGAGAGGGAGAGACTGAAAGAGAGGGAGAGAGACAGAGAGAGAGACTGAGAGAGACAGAGAGAGATCGAGACTGAGAGAGAAAGACAGAGAGAGAGAGTCAGAGAGACAGAGACAGAGAGAGAGAGAGCGAGAGAGTGAGAGACTGAGAGAGACAGAGTGAGAGAGACTGAGAGACAGAGAGAGAGAGAGATAGAGAGAGAGAGGGGGACTGAGAGAGGGAGAGACTGAAAGGGAGAGAGAGAGACTGAGAGTGAGAGAGAGAGAGACTGAGAGAGGGAGAAAGATTAAGAAAGAGAGAGAAACTGAGAGAGAGAGAGCGACTGAGTGAGAGGCTGAGAGAGAGAGAGAGATTGAGAGAGACAGAGAGAGAGTGAGATACTGAGTGAGAGAGAGACTGAGAGAGAGAGAGCCAGAGAAAGAGAGAGAGAGAGAGACAGAGAGCGAGTGAGAGAATGAGAGAGAGAGAGACCGAGAGAGACACAGAGAGATAGACAGAGAGAAAGACAGGGAGAGACTGAGAGACTGAGACAGAGAGAGAGTGAGAGACAGAGAGAGAGAGAGACTGAGAGGGACAAAGAAAGTGTGAGCGACTGAGAGAGACAGAGAGAGAGAGAGAGACCGAGAGAGAGAGACAGAGAGAGAGAGAGACTGAGAGAGATAGAGAGACAGAGACAGAGACAGAGAGAGAGAGAGAGACAGAGAGACAGAGACAGAGAGAGAGTGAGAGACTGAGAGAGAGAGAGAGACTGAGAGAGAGACATAGAGTGAGAAACTGAGAGAGACAGAGTGAGAGAGACTGAGAGACAGAGAGGGAGCGAGAGACAGAGAGAGAGAGGGACTGAGAGAGGGAGAGACTGAGAGGGAGAGAGAGAGACTGAGAGTGAGAGAGAGGGAGGCTGAGAGAGAGACAGAGAGAGTGAGAGACTGAGAGAGTGTGAGAGACTGAAAGAGAGAGATAGAGACTGAGAGAGACAGAGAGAGAGAGTCTGAGGGAGAGATACAGACAACAGAGAGTGACTGAGAGAGAGAGACAGAGAGCGAGTGAGAGACTGAGAGAGAGTGAGAGACAGAGAGAGAGAGAGACTGAGAGAGACAGAGAGAGATAGACTGAGAGAAACAGAGAGAGAGAGAGAATGAGAGAGAGAGACAGAGACAGAGAGTCAGAGACAGAGAGACAGAGAGAGAGAGACAGAGAGACAGAGACAGAGAGAGAGACAGAGAGACAGAGACAGAGAGAGAGACAGAGAGTGAGAGACAGAGAGAGAGAGAGACTGAGAGAGACAGAGACTGAGAGAGACAGAGAGAGAAAGAGACTTAGAGAAACAGAGAGAGAGAGACTGGAGAGAGAGACAGAGAGAGTGAGTCAGAGACAGAGAGAGACAGAGAGACAGAGAGACAGAGACAGAGAGAGAGACAGAGAGACAGTGAGAGACTGAGAGAGACTGAGAGAGAGACTGAGAGAGAGACATAGAGTGAGAGACTGAGAGAGACAGAGAGAGAGACTGAGAGACAGAGACTGAGAGACAGAGAGAGTGAGAGACAAAGAGGAGAGAGAGAGAGACTGAGAGAGACAGAGAGAGTGTGAGCGACTGTGAGAGACAGAGAGAGAGAGAGAGACCGAGAGAGAGACAGAGAGAGAGAGAGACAGAGAGAGATAGAGACAGAGACAGAGAGACAGAGACAGAGAGAGAGACAGAGAGAGAGTGAGAGACTGAGAAAGAGAGAGACTGAGAGAGAGGTAGAGTGAGAGACTGAGAGAGACAGAGAGAGACAGACTGAGAGAGAGACTGAGAGACAGAGAGCGTGAGAGACTGAGAGAGACAGAGAGAGAGGCAGAGAGAGAGCCTGAGAGAGACAGAGAGAGAGAAAAAGAGAGATTGAGAGAGACAAAGAGAGAGAGAGACTGAAGGAAAGAGACAGAGAGAGAGAAAGCAAGAGACTGAAAGAGAGAGAGGGAGAGACTGAGAGAGAGGGAGAGAGACAGAGAGAGAGAGTCTGCGAGAGACAGAGAGCAAGAGAGAGACTGAGAGAAACACAGAGAGAGAGACTGAGAGAGAGAGACAGAGAGAGAGAGTCAGAGACAGAGAGACAGAGAGAGAGAGAGAGAGTGAGAGACTGAGAGAGAGAGTGAGACTGAGAGAGAGAGATGGAGTGAGAGACTGTGAGAGACTGAGAGAGAGACTGAGAGACAGAGAGAGTGAGAGACTGAGGAATACAGAGAGAGAGAGAGACAGAGAGATAGTGAAAGACTGAGAGAGAGAGAGAGAGAGAGGGACTGAGAGAGGGAGAGACTGAAAGGGAGAGAGAGAGACTGAGAGTGAGAGAGAGAGAGACTGAGAGAGGGAGAGAGATTGAGAAAGAGAGAGAAACTGAGAGAGAGAGAGCAACTGAGTGAGAGGCTGAGAGAGAGCGAGAGATTGAGAGAGACAGAGAGAGAGAGAGATACTGAGTGAGAGAGAGAGACTGAGAGAGAGAGACAGAGAGCGAGAGAGACAGAGAGAGATAGAGACAGAGACAGAGAGACAGAGACAGAGACAGAGAGAGTGAGAGACTGAGAAAGAGAGAGACTGAGAGAGAGATAGAGTGAGAGACTGAGAGAGAGAGAGAGAGAGACTGCGAGAGACAGAGAGCAAGAGAGAGAATGAGAGAAACAGAGAGAGAGAGACTGAGAGAGAGAGACAAAGAGAGAGAGTCAGAGACAGAGAGACAGAGAGAGAGAGACTGAGAGAGACAGAGAGAGAGAGAGAGAGATTGAGAGAGACGGAGAGAGAGAGAGAGAGACTGAAAGAGACAGAGAGAGAGAAAGCGAGAGACTGAAAGAGAGAGAGGGAGAGACTGAAAGAGAGGGAGAGAGACAGAGAGAGAGACTGAGAGAGACAGAGAGAGATTGAGACTGAGAGAGAAAGACAGAGAGAGAGTCAGAGAGACAGAGACAGAGAGAGAGAGAGAGCGAGAGAGTGAGAGATTGAGAGAGACAGAGTGAGAGAGACTGAGAGACAGAGAGAGAGAGAGATAGAGAGAGAGAGGGGGACTGAGAGAGGGAGAGACTGAAAGGGAGAGAGAGAGACTGAGAGTGAGAGAGAGAGAGACTGAGAGAGGGAGAAAGATTAAGAAAGAGAGAGAAACTGAGAGAGAGAGAGCGACTGAGTGAGAGGCTGAGAGAGAGAGAGAGATTGAGAGAGACAGAGAGAGAGTGAGATACTGAGTGAGAGAGAGACTGAGAGAGAGAGAGCCAGAGAAAGAGAGAGAGAGAGAGACAGAGAGCGAGTGACAGAATGAGAGAGAGAGACCGAGAGAGACACAGAGAGAGAGACAGAGAGAGACAGAGAGAAAGACAGGGAGAGACTGAGAGACTGAGACAGAGAGAGAGTGAGAGACAGAGAGAGAGAGAGACTGAGAGGGACAAAGAAAGTGTGAGCGACTGAGAGAGACAGAGAGAGAGAGAGAGACAGAGAGAGAGAGACAGAGAGAGAGAGAGACTGAGAGAGATAGAGAGACAGAGACAGAGACAGAGAGAGAGAGGGAGACAGAGAGACAGAGACAGAGAGAGAGTGAGAGACTGAGAGAGAGAGAGAGACTGAGAGAGAGACATAGAGTGAGAAACTGAGAGAGACAGAGTGAGAGAGACTGAGAGACAGAGAGGGAGCGAGAGACAGAGAGAGAGAGGGACTGAGAGAGGGAGAGACTGAGAGGGAGAGAGAGAGACTGAGAGTGAGAGAGAGGGAGACTGAGAGAGAGACAGAGAGAGTGAGAGACTGAGAGAGTGTGAGAGACTGAAAGAGAGAGAGAGAGACTGAGACAGAGAGAGAGAGTCTGAGAGAGAGATACAGAGACAGAGAGACTGAGAGAGAGAGACAGAGAGAGAGTGAGAGACAGAGAGAGAGTGAGAGACAGAGAGAGAGAGACTGAGAGAGACAGAGAGAGATAGAGACTGAGAGAAACAGAGAGAGAGAGACTGAGAGAGAGAGACAGAGAGAGAGAGTCAGAGACAGAGACAGAGAGAGAGAGACAGAGAGACAGAGACAGAGAGAGAGACAGAGAGAGAGTGAGAGACTGAGAGAGAGACTGAGAGAGTGAGAGACTGAGAGAGTGTGAGAGACTGAAAGAGAGAGAGAGACTGAGACAGAGAGAGAGAGTCAGAGAGAGATACAGAGACAGAAAGAGAGACTGAGAGAGAGAGACAGAGAGTGAGAGACAGAGAGAGAGTGAGAGACAGAGAGAGAGAGAGACTGAGAGAAACAGAGAGAGAGAGAGACTGAGAGAGAGAGACAGAGAGAGAGAGTCAGAGACAGAGACAGAGACAGAGAGAGAGAGAGAGACAGAGAGAGAGAGAGATAGAGTGAGAGACTGAGAGAGATAGAGAGAGAGACTGAGAGAGAGAGACAGAGAGAGAGAGTCAGAGACAGAGACAGAGAGAGAGAGAGAGAGACAGAGAGACAGAGACAGAGAGAGAGACAGAGAGAGAGTGAGAGACTGAGAGGGAGTCTGAGAGAGTGAGAGACTGAGAGAGTGTGAGAGACTGAAAGAGAGAGAGAGACTGAGACAGAGAGAGAGAGTCAGAGAGAGATACAGAGACAGAAAGAGAGACTGAGAGAGAGAGACAGAGAGTGAGAGACAGAGAGAGAGTGAGAGACAGAGAGAGAGAGAGAGACTGAGAGAGAGAGACAGAGAGAGAGAGTCAGAGACAGAGACAGAGACAGAGAGAGAGAGAGACAGAGAGAGAGAGAGATAGAGTGAGAGACTGAGAGAGAGAGAGAGAGACTGAGAGACAGAGACTGAGAGACAGAGAGATTGAGAGACTGAGAGAAGGAGAGAGAGAGACTGAAAGAGACAGAGAGAGTGTGAGCGACTGTGAGAGACAGAGAGAGAGAGAGAGAGAGACACAGAGAGAGAGAGACAGAGAGAGATAGAGAGACAGAGACAGAGAGACAGAGACAGAGAGAGAGACTGAGAGACAGAGACTGAGAGACAGAGAGAGTGAGAGACTGAGTCAGACAGACAGAGTGAGAGACTGAGAGAAAGAGAGAGACAGAGAGACTGAGAGAGACAGAGAGAGTGTGAGCGACTGTGAGAGACACAGAGAGAGAGAGAGACCGAGAGAGAGAGACAGAGAGGGAGAGAGACAGAGAGAGATAGAGAGACAGAGACAGAGAGACACAGACAGAGAGAGAGAGAGAGAGAGAGACTGAAAGAGACAGAGAGAGACAAAGCGAGAGACAGAAAGAGAGAGAGGGAGAGACTGAGAGAGAGGGAGAGAGACAGAGAGAGAGACAGAGAGAGAGAGGGACAGAGAGAGATAGAGAGACAGAGACAGAGAGACAGAGACAGAGAGAGAAGAGAGACAGAGAGACAGAGAAAGAGAGAGTGAGAGACAGAGAGAGAGAGAGATAGAGTGAGAGACTGAGAGAGACAGAGTGAGAGAGACTGAGAGACAGAGAGAGAGAGAGATAGAGAGAGAGAGAGGGACTGAGCGAGGGAGAGACTGAAAGGGAGAGAGAGAGACTGAGAGTGAGAGAGAGAGACTGAGAGAGGGAGAGAGATTAAGAAAGAGAGAGAAACTGAGAGAGAGAGAGCGACTGAGTGAGAGGCTGAGAGAGAGAGAGAGATTGAGAGAGACAGAGAGAGAGTGAGATACTGAGTGAGAGAGAGACTGAGAGAGAGAGAGCCAGAGAAAGAGAGAGAGAGAGAGACAGAGAGCGAGTGAGAGAATGAGAGAGAGAGAGACAGAGACAGAGACAGAGAGAGAGACAGAGAGAAAGACAGGGAGAGACTGAGACAGAGAGAGAGTGAGAGACAGAGAGAGAGAGAGACTGAGAGGGACAAAGAAAGTGTGAGCGACTGAGAGAGAGAGAGAGAGAGAGAGAGACAGAGAGAGAGAGACAGAGAGAGAGAGAGACTGAGAGAGAGACATAGAGTGAGAAACTGAGAGAGACAGAGTGAGAGAGACTGAGAGACAGAGAGGGAGCGAGAGACAGAGAGAGAGAGGGACTGAGAGAGGGAGAGACTGAGAGGGAGAGCGAGAGACTGAGAGTGAGAGAGAGGGAGACTGAGAGAGAGACAGAGAGTGAGAGACTGAGAGAGTGTGAGAGACTGAAAGAGAGAGAGAGAGAGACAGAGAGAGAGAGTCTGAGAGAGATACAGAGACAGCGAGAGAGACTGAGAGAGAGAGACTGAGAGACAGAGAGATTGAGAGACTGAGAGAAGGAGAGAGAGAGACTGAAAGAGACAGAGAGAGTGTGAGCGACTGTGAGAGACAGAGAGAGAGAGAGAGAGAGACAGAGAGAGAGAGACAGAGAGAGATAGAGAGACAGAGACAGAGAGACAGAGACAGAGAGAGAGACTGAGAGACAGAGACTGAGACAGAGAGAGTGAGAGACTGAGGAAGACAGACAGAGTGAGAGACTGAGAGAAAGAGAGAGACAGAGAGACTGAGAGAGACAGAGAGAGTGTGAGCGACTGTGAGAGACACAGAGAGAGAGAGAGACCGAGAGAGAGAGACAGAGAGGGAGAGAGACAGAGAGAGATAGAGAGACAGAGACAGAGAGACACAGACAGAGAGAGAGAGAGAGAGAGAGACTGAAAGAGACAGAGAGAGACAAAGCGAGAGACAGAAAGAGAGAGAGGGAGAGACTGAGAGAGAGGGAGAGAGACAGAGAGAGAGACAGAGAGAGAGAGGGACAGAGAGAGATAGAGAGACAGAGACAGAGAGACAGAGACAGAGAGAGAAGAGAGACAGAGAGACAGAGAAAGAGAGAGTGAGAGACAGAGAGAGAGAGAGATAGAGTGAGAGACTGAGAGAGACAGAGTGAGAGAGACTGAGAGACAGAGAGAGAGAGATAGACAGAGAGAGAGAGGGACTGAGAGAGGGAGGGACTGAGAGGGAGAAAGAGAGACTGAGAGTGAGAGAGATTGAGAAAGAGAGAGAAACTGAGAGAGAGAGAGACTGAGTGAGAGACTGAGAGAGAGAGAGAGATTGAGAGAGACAGAGAGAGAATGAGAGAGACAGAGAGAGAGACAGAGAGAAAGGCAGAGAGTGAGAGACAGAGAGAGTGAGATACTGAGTGAGAGTTAGAGAGAGAGAGACAGAGAGAGAGAGACTGAGAGAGAGTTAGTGAGAGAGAGAGACAGAGAGAGAGAGAGAGAGAGGGAGACAGAGAGAGAGAGAGTGAGGGACTGAGAGAGTGTGAGAGATTGAAAGAGAGAGAGACACAGACAGAGAGAGACAGAGAGAGAGTGAGAGACTGAGAGAGAGTTAGTGAGAGAGAGAGACTGAGAGAGAGAGAGAGAGAGGCAGACTGAAAGAGAGACAGAGAGAGAGTGAGAGACTTAGAGAGTGTGAGAGACTGAAAGAGAGAGATAGAGACTGAGAGAGACAGAGAGAGAGAGTCTGAGGGAGAGATACAGACAACAGAGAGTGACTGAGAGAGAGAGACAGAGAGCGAGTGAGAGACTGAGAGAGAGTGAGAGACAGAGAGAGAGAGAGACTGAGAGAGACAGAGAGAGATAGACTGAGAGAAACAGAGAGAGAGAGAGAATGAGAGAGAGAGACAGAGACAGAGAGTCAGAGACAGAGAGACAGAGAGAGAGAGACAGAGAGACAGAGACAGAGAGAGAGACAGAGAGACAGAGACAGAGAGAGAGACAGAGAGTGAGAGACAGAGAGAGAGAGAGACTGAGAGAGACAGAGACTGAGAGAGACAGAGAGAGAAAGAGACTTAGAGAAACAGAGAGAGAGAGACTGGAGAGTGAGACAGAGAGAGTGAGTCAGAGACAGAGAGAGACAGAGAGACAGAGAGACAGCGACAGAGAGAGAGACAGAGAGACAGTGAGAGACTGAGAGAGACTGAGAGAGAGACTGAGAGAGAGACATAGAGTGAGAGACTGAGAGAGACAGAGAGAGAGACTGAGAGACAGAGACTGAGAGACAGAGAGAGTGAGAGACAAAGAGGAGAGAGAGAGAGACTGAGAGAGACAGAGAGAGTGTGAGCGACTGTGAGAGACAGAGAGAGAGAGAGAGACCGAGAGAGAGACAGAGAGAGAGAGAGACAGAGAGAGATAGAGACAGAGACAGAGAGACAGAGACAGAGAGAGAGACAGAGAGAGAGTGAGAGACTGAGAAAGAGAGAGACTGAGAGAGAGGTAGAGTGAGAGACTGAGAGAGACAGAGAGAGACAGACTGAGAGAGAGACTGAGAGACAGAGAGCGTGAGAGACTGAGAGAGACAGAGAGAGAGGCAGAGAGAGAGCCTGAGAGAGACAGAGAGAGAGAAAAAGAGAGATTGAGAGAGACAAAGAGAGAGAGAGACTGAAGGAAAGAGACAGAGAGAGAGAAAGCGAGAGACTGAAAGAGAGAGAGGGAGAGACTGAGAGAGAGGGAGAGAGACAGAGAGAGAGAGTCTGCGAGAGACAGAGAGCAAGAGAGAGACTGAGAGAAACACAGAGAGAGAGACTGAGAGAGAGAGACAGAGAGAGAGAGTCAGAGACAGAGAGACAGAGAGAGAGAGAGAGAGTGAGAGACTGAGAGAGAGAGTGAGACTGAGAGAGAGAGATGGAGTGAGAGACTGAGAGAGACTGAGAGAGAGACTGAGAGACAGAGAGAGTGAGAGACTGAGGAATACAGAGAGAGAGAGAGACAGAGAGATAGTGAAAGACTGAGAGAGAGAGAGAGAGAGAGGGACTGAGAGAGGGAGAGACTGAAAGGGAGAGAGAGAGACTGAGAGTGAGAGAGAGAGAGACTGAGAGAGGGAGAGAGATTGAGAAAGAGAGAGAAACTGAGAGAGAGAGAGCAACTGAGTGAGAGGCTGAGAGAGAGCGAGAGATTGAGAGAGACAGAGAGAGAGAGAGATACTGAGTGAGAGAGAGAGACTGAGAGAGAGAGACAGAGAGCGAGAGAGACAGAGAGAGATAGAGACAGAGACAGAGAGACAGAGACAGAGACAGAGAGAGTGAGAGACTGAGAAAGAGAGAGACTGAGAGAGAGATAGAGTGAGAGACTGAGAGAGAGAGAGAGAGAGACTGCGAGAGACAGAGAGCAAGAGAGAGAATGAGAGAAACAGAGAGAGAGAGACTGAGAGAGAGAGACAAAGAGAGAGAGTCAGAGACAGAGAGACAGAGAGAGAGAGACTGAGAGAGACAGAGAGAGAGAGAGAGAGATTGAGAGAGACGGAGAGAGAGAGAGAGAGACTGAAAAAGACAGAGAGAGAGAAAGCGAGAGACTGAAAGAGAGAGAGGGAGAGACTGAAAGAGAGGGAGAGAGACAGAGAGAGAGACTGAGAGAGACAGAGAGAGATTGAGACTGAGAAAGACAGAGAGAGAGTCAGAGAGACAGAGACAGAGAGAGAGAGAGAGCGAGAGAGTGAGAGACTGAGAGAGACAGAGTGAGAGAGACTGAGAGACAGAGAGAGAGAGAGATAGAGAGAGAGAGGGGGACTGAGAGAGGGAGAGACTGAAAGGGAGAGAGAGAGACTGAGAGTGAGAGAGAGAGAGACTGAGAGAGGGAGAAAGATTAAGAAAGAGAGAGAAACTGAGAGAGAGAGAGCGACTGAGTGAGAGGCTGAGAGAGAGAGAGAGATTGAGAGAGACAGAGAGAGAGTGAGATACTGAGTGAGAGAGAGACTGAGAGAGAGAGAGCCAGAGAAAGAGAGAGAGAGAGAGACAGAGAGCGAGTGACAGAATGAGAGAGAGAGAGACCGAGAGAGACACAGAGAGAGAGACAGAGAGAGACAGAGAGAAAGACAGGGAGAGACTGAGAGACTGAGACAGAGAGAGAGTGAGAGACAGAGAGAGAGAGAGACTGAGGGACAAAGAAAGTGTGAGCGACTGAGAGAGACAGAGAGAGAGAGACAGAGAGAGAGAGACAGAGAGAGAGAGAGACTGAGAGAGATAGAGAGACAGAGACAGAGACAGAGAGAGAGAGGGAGACAGAGAGACAGAGACAGAGAGAGAGTGAGAGACTGAGAGAGAGAGAGAGACTGAGAGAGAGACATAGAGTGAGAAACTGAGAGAGACAGAGTGAGAGAGACTGAGAGACAGAGAGGGAGCGAGAGACAGAGAGAGAGAGGGACTGAGAGAGGGAGAGACTGAGAGGGAGAGAGAGAGACTGAGAGTGAGAGAGAGGGAGACTGAGAGAGAGACAGAGAGAGTGAGAGACTGAGAGAGTGTGAGAGACTGAAAGAGAGAGAGAGAGACTGAGACAGAGAGAGAGAGTCTGAGAGAGAGATACAGAGACAGAGAGACTGAGAGAGAGAGACAGAGAGAGAGTGAGAGACAGAGAGAGAGTGAGAGACAGAGAGAGAGAGACTGAGAGAGACAGAGAGAGATAGAGACTGAGAGAAACAGAGAGAGAGAGACTGAGAGAGAGAGACAGAGAGAGAGAGTCAGAGACAGAGACAGAGAGAGAGACAGAGAGAGAGTGAGAGACTGAGAGAGAGACTGAGAGAGTGAGAGACTGAGAGAGTGTGAGAGACTGAAAGAGAGAGAGAGACTGAGACAGAGAGAGAGAGTCAGAGAGAGATACAGAGACAGAAAGAGAGACTGAGAGAGAGAGACAGAGAGTGAGAGACAGAGAGAGAGTGAGAGACAGAGAGAGAGAGAGACTGAGAGAAACAGAGAGAGAGAGAGACTGAGAGAGAGAGACAGAGAGAGAGTGAGAGACAGAGACAGAGACAGAGAGAGAGAGAGAGACAGAGAGAGAGAGATAGAGTGAGAGACTGAGAGAGATAGAGAGAGAGACTGAGAGAGAGAGACAGAGAGAGAGAGTCAGAGACAGAGACAGAGAGAGAGAGACAGAGAGACAGAGACAGAGAGAGAGACAGAGAGAGAGTGAGAGACTGAGAGAGAGACTGAGAGAGTGAGAGACTGAGAGAGTGTGAGAGACTGAAAGAGAGAGAGAGACTGAGACAGAGAGAGAGAGTCAGAGAGAGATACAGAGACAGAAAGAGAGACTGAGAGAGAGAGACAGAGAGTGAGAGACAGAGAGAGAGTGAGAGACAGAGAGAGAGAGAGACTGAGAGAAACAGAGAGAGAGAGAGACTGAGAGAGAGAGACAGAGAGAGAGAGTCAGAGACGGAGACAGAGACAGAGAGAGAGAGAGAGACAGAGAGAGAGAGAGATAGAGTGAGAGACTGAGAGAGATAGAGAGAGAGACTGAGAGAGAGAGACAGAGAGAGAGAGTCAGAGACAGAGACAGAGAGAGAGAGAGAGAGACAGAGAGACAGAGACAGAGAGAGAGACAGAGAGAGAGAGTGAGAGACTGAGAGGGAGACTGAGAGAGTGAGAGACTGAGAGAGTGTGAGAGACTGAAAGAGAGAGAGAGACTGAGACAGAGAGAGAGAGTCAGAGAGAGATACAGAGACAGAAAGAGAGACTGAGAGAGAGAGACAGAGAGTGAGAGACAGAGAGAGAGTGAGAGACAGAGAGAGAGAGAGAGACTGAGAGAGAGAGACAGAGAGAGAGAGTCAGAGACAGAGACAGAGACAGAGAGAGAGAGAGACAGAGAGAGAGAGAGATAGAGTGAGAGACTGAGAGAGAGAGAGAGAGACTGAGAGACAGAGACTGAGAGACAGAGAGATTGAGAGACTGAGAGAAGGAGAGAGAGAGACTGAAAGAGACAGAGAGAGTGTGAGCGACTGTGAGAGACAGAGAGAGAGAGAGAGAGAGAGACAGAGAGAGAGAGACAGAGAGAGATAGAGAGACAGAGACAGAGAGACAGAGACAGAGAGAGAGACTGAGAGACAGAGACTGAGAGACAGAGAGAGTGAGAGACTGAGGAAGACAGACAGAGTGAGAGACTGAGAGAAAGAGAGAGACAGAGAGACTGAGAGAGACAGAGAGAGTGTGAGCGACTGTGAGAGACACAGAGAGAGAGAGAGACCGAGAGAGAGAGACAGAGAGGGAGAGAGACAGAGAGAGATAGAGAGACAGAGACAGAGAGACACAGACAGAGAGAGAGAGAGAGAGAGAGACTGAAAGAGACAGAGAGAGACAAAGCGAGAGACAGAAAGAGAGAGAGGGAGAGACTGAGAGAGAGGGAGAGAGACAGAGAGAGAGACAGAGAGAGAGAGGGACAGAGAGAGATAGAGAGACAGAGACAGAGAGACAGAGACAGAGAGAGAAGAGAGACAGAGAGACAGAGAAAGAGAGAGTGAGAGACAGAGAGAGAGAGAGATAGAGTGAGAGACTGAGAGAGACAGAGTGAGAGAGACTGAGAGACAGAGAGAGAGAGAGATAGAGAGAGAGAGAGGGACTGAGCGAGGGAGAGACTGAAAGGGAGAGAGAGAGACTGAGAGTGAGAGAGAGAGACTGAGAGAGGGAGAAAGATTAAGAAAGAGAGAGAAACTGAGAGAGAGAGAGCGACTGAGTGAGAGGCTGAGAGAGAGAGAGAGATTGAGAGAGACAGAGAGAGAGTGAGATACTGAGTGAGAGAGAGACTGAGAGAGAGAGAGCCAGAGAAAGAGAGAGAGAGAGAGACAGAGAGCGAGTGACAGAATGAGAGAGAGAGACCGAGAGAGACACAGAGAGAGAGACAGAGAGAGACAGAGAGAAAGACAGGGAGAGACTGAGAGACTGAGACAGAGAGAGAGTGAGAGACAGAGAGAGAGAGAGACTGAGAGGGACAAAGAAAGTGTGAGCGACTGAGAGAGACAGAGAGAGAGAGAGAGACAGAGAGAGAGAGACAGAGAGAGAGAGAGACTGAGAGAGAGACATAGAGTGAGAAACTGAGAGAGACAGAGTGAGAGAGACTGAGAGACAGAGAGGGAGCGAGAGACAGAGAGAGAGAGGGACTGAGAGAGGGAGAGACTGAGAGGGAGAGCGAGAGACTGAGAGTGAGAGAGAGGGAGACTGAGAGAGAGACAGAGAGTGAGAGACTGAGAGAGTGTGAGAGACTGAAAGAGAGAGAGAGAGAGACAGAGAGAGAGAGTCTGAGAGAGATACAGAGACAGCGAGAGAGACTGAGAGAGAGAGACTGAGAGACAGAGAGATTGAGAGACTGAGAGAAGGAGAGAGAGAGACTGAAAGAGACAGAGAGAGTGTGAGCGACTGTAAGAGACAGAGAGAGAGAGAGAGAGAGACAGAGAGAGAGAGACAGAGAGAGATAGAGAGACAGAGACAGAGAGACAGAGACAGAGAGAGAGACTGAGAGACAGAGACTGAGAGACAGAGAGAGTGAGAGACTGAGGAAGACAGACAGAGTGAGAGACTGAGAGAAAGAGAGAGACAGAGAGACTGAGAGAGACAGAGAGAGTGTGAGCGACTGTGAGAGACACAGAGAGAGAGAGAGAGACCGAGAGAGAGAGACAGAGAGGGAGAGAGACAGAGAGAGATAGAGAGACAGAGACAGAGAGACACAGACAGAGAGAGAGAGAGAGAGAGAGACTGAAAGAGACAGAGAGAGACAAAGCGAGAGACAGAAAGAGAGAGAGGGAGAGACTGAGAGAGAGGGAGAGAGACAGAGAGAGAGACAGAGAGAGAGAGGGACAGAGAGAGATAGAGAGACAGAGACAGAGAGACAGAGACAGAGAGAGAAGAGAGACAGAGAGACAGAGAAAGAGAGAGTGAGAGACAGAGAGAGAGAGAGATAGAGTGAGAGACTGAGAGAGACAGAGTGAGAGAGACTGAGAGACAGAGAGAGAGAGAGATAGAGAGAGAGAGAGGGACTGAGAGAGGGAGAGACTGAAAGGGAGAGAGAGAGACTGAGAGTGAGAGAGAGAGACTGAGAGAGGGAGAGAGATTAAGAAAGAGAGAGAAACTGAGAGAGAGAGAGAGACAGAGTGAGAGGCTGAGAGAGAGAGAGAGATTGAGAGAGACAGAGAGAGAGTGAGATACTGAGTGAGAGAGAGACTGAGAGAGAGAGAGCCAGAGAAAGAGAGAGATAGAGAGACAGAGAGCGAGTGAGAGAATGAGAGAGAGAGAGACCGAGACAGAGACAGAGAGAGAGACAGAGAGAGACAGAGAGAAAGACAGGGAGAGACTGAGAGACTGAGACAGAGAGAGAGTGAGAGACAGAGAGAGAGAGAGACTGAGAGGGACAAAGAAAGTGTGAGCGACTGAGAGAGACAGAGAGAGAGAGACAGAGACAGAGAGAGAGAGACAGAGAGAGAGAGAGACTGAGAGAGAGACATGGAGTGAGAAACTGAGAGAGACAGAGTGAGAGAGACTGAGAGACAGAGAGGGAGCGAGAGACAGAGAGAGAGAGGGACTGAGAGAGGGAGAGACTGAGAGGGAGAGCGAGAGACTGAGAGTGAGAGAGAGGGAGACTGAGAGAGAGACAGAGAGTGAGAGACTGAGAGAGTGTGAGAGACTGAAAGAGAGAGAGAGAGAGACAGAGAGAGAGAGTCTGAGAGAGATACAGAGACAGCGAGAGAGACTGAGAGAGAGAGACTGAGAGACAGAGAGATTGAGAGACTGAGAGAAGGAGAGAGAGAGACTGAAAGAGACAGAGAGAGTGTGAGCGACTGTGAGAGACAGAGAGAGAGAGAGAGAGAGAGACAGAGAGAGAGAGGGACAGAGAGAGATAGAGAGACAGAGACAGAGAGACAGAGACAGAGAGAGAGACTGAGAGACAGAGACTGAGAGACAGAGAGAGTGAGAGACTGAGGAAGACAGACAGAGTGAGAGACTGAGAGAAAGAGAGAGACAGAGAGACTGAGAGAGACAGAGAGAGTGTGAGCGACTGTGAGAGACACAGAGAGAGAGAGAGACCGAGAGAGAGAGACAGAGAGGGAGAGAGACAGAGAGAGATAGAGAGACAGAGACAGAGAGACACAGACAGAGAGAGAGAGAGAGAGAGAGAGACTGAAAGAGACAGAGAGAGACAAAGCGAGAGACAGAAAGAGAGAGAGGGAGAGACTGAGAGAGAGGGAGAGAGACAGAGAGAGAGACAGAGAGAGAGAGGGACAGAGAGAGATAGAGAGACAGAGACAGAGAGACAGAGACAGAGAGAGAAGAGAGACAGAGAGACAGAGAAAGAGAGAGTGAGAGACAGAGAGAGAGAGAGATAGAGTGAGAGACTGAGAGAGACAGAGTGAGAGAGACTGAGAGACAGAGAGAGAGAGAGATAGAGAGAGAGAGAGGGACTGAGAGAGGGAGAGACTGAAAGGGAGAGAGAGAGACTGAGAGTGAGAGAGAGAGACTGAGAGAGGGAGAGAGATTAAGAAAGAGAGAGAAACTGAGAGAGAGAGAGCGACTGAGTGAGAGGCTGAGAGAGAGAGAGAGATTGAGAGAGACAGAGAGAGAGTGAGATACTGAGTGAGAGAGAGACTGAGAGAGAGAGAGCCAGAGAAAGAGAGAGATAGAGAGACAGAGAGCGAGTGAGAGAATGAGAGAGAGAGAGACCGAGACAGAGACAGAGAGAGAGACAGAGAGAGACAGAGAGAAAGACAGGGAGAGACTGAGAGACTGAGACAGAGAGAGAGTGAGAGACAGAGAGAGAGAGAGACTGAGAGGGACAAAGAAAGTGTGAGCGACTGAGAGAGACAGAGAGAGAGAGAGAGACCGAGAGAGAGAGACAGAGAGAGAGAGAGACTGAGAGATAGAGAGACAGAGACAGAGACAGAGAGAGAGAGAGAGACAGAGAGACAGAGACAGAGAGAGAGTGAGAGACTGAGAGAGAGAGAGACTGAGAGAGAGACATAGAGTGAGAAACTGAGAGAGACAGAGTGAGAGAGACTGAGAGACAGAGAGGGAGCGAGAGACAGAGAGAGAGAGGGACTGAGAAAGGGAGAGACTGAGAGGGAGAGAGAGAGACTGAGAGTGAGAGAGAGGGAGACTGAGAGAGAGACAGAGAGTGAGAGACTGAGAGAGTGTGAGAGACTGAAAGAGAGAGAGAGAGACTGAGACAGAGAGAGAGAGTCTGAGAGAGAG
This sequence comes from Carcharodon carcharias, assembly GCF_017639515.1. Lineage (NCBI taxonomy): Eukaryota > Metazoa > Chordata > Chondrichthyes > Lamniformes > Lamnidae > Carcharodon > Carcharodon carcharias. Next base: position 103,982,018 of record NC_054468.1, read on the forward strand.
ATACAGAGACAGCGAGAGAGACTGAGAGAGAGAGACAGAGAGAGAGTGAGAGACAGAGAGAGAGTGAGAGACAGAGAGAGAGAGACTGAGAGAGACAGAGAGAGATAGAGACTGAGAGAAACAGAGAGAGAGAGACTGAGAGAGAGAGACAGAGAGAGAGACAGAGAGACAGAAACAGAGAGAGAGACAGAGAGAGAGAGAGAGACAGAGAGAGAGTGAGAGACTGAGAGAGAGACTGAGAGAGAGAGAGATAGAGTGAGAGACTGAGAGAGACAGAGAGAGAGACTGAGAGTCAGAGACTGAGAGACAGAGATTGAGAGACTGAGAGAAGGAGAGAGAGAGACTGAAAGAGACAGAGAGAGTGTGAGAGACAGAGAGAGAGAGAGAGAGAGACCGAGAGAGAGACAGACTGAAAGAGACAGAGAGAGACAAAGCGAGAGACAGAAAGAGAGAGATATGGAGAGACTGAGAGAGAGGGAGAGAGACAGAGAGAGAGAGAGTCTGCGAGAGACAGAGAGCAAGAGAGAGACTGAGAGAAACAGAGAGAGAGAGACTAGGAGAGAGAGACAGAGAGAGAGAGTCAGAGACAGAGAGACAGAGACAGATAGAGAGGGAAAGAGACAGAGAGACAGAGACAGAGAGAGAGAGAGAGAGTGAGAGACTGAGAGAGAGAGAGAGACTGAGAGAGAGTTAGAGTGAGAGACTGAGAGAGACAGATAGAGAGACTGAGAGACAGAGAGAGTGAGAGACTGAAGAAGACAGAGAGAGAGAGAGAGAGACAGAGAGAGACTGAGAGACTGAGAGAAAGAGAGAGAGAGAGACATAGAGTGTGAGCGACTGAGAGAGACAGAGAGAGAAAGACCGAGAGAGAGAGACAGAGAGAGACAGAGAGAGACTCAGAGAGAGAGATTGATAGAGTGAGAGACTGAGATAGATAGAGAGAGAGAGAGTGAGAGAGAAAGACTGAGAGACAGAGAGAGTGAGAGACTGAAGAAGACAGAGAGAGAGAGAGAGAGACAGAGAGAGACTGAGAGACTGAGAGAAAGAGAGAGAGAGAGACATAGAGTGTGAGCGACTGAGAGAGACAGAGAGAGAGAGAAAGACCGAGAGAGAGAGACAGAGAGAGACAGAGAGAGACTCAGAGAGAGAGATTGATAGAGTGAGAGACTGAGATAGACAGAGAGAGAGAGAGTGAGAGAGAAAGACTGAGAGACAGAGAAAGTGAGAGACTGAGGAATACAGAAAGAGAGAGAGAGACAGAGAGAGAGTGAAAGACTGAGAGAGAGAAAGAGACTGAGAGGGATAAAGAGAGTGTGAGCGACTGAGAGAGACAGAGAGAGAGAGAGAGACCGAGAGAGAGGGATAGAGAGAGTGAGAGAGAGAGAGAGAGAGATAGAGAGACAGAGACAGAAAGAGACAGAGAGAGAGACAGAGAGAGAGAGACAGAGAGAGATAGAGAGACAGAGACAGAGAGAGAGAGACAGAGAGAGAGACAGAGAGACAGAGAAAGAGAGAGTGAGAGACAGAGAGAGAGAGAGATAGAGTGAGAGACTGAGAGAGACAGAGTGAGAGAGACTGAGAGACAGAGAGAGAGAGAGATAGAGAGAGAGAGAGGGACTGAGAGAGGGAGAGACTGAAAGGGAGAGAGACTGAGAGTGAGAGAGAGAGAGACTGAGAGAGGGAGAGAGATTAAGAAAGAGAGAGAAACTGAGAGAGAGAGAGCGACTGAGTGAGAGGCTGAGAGAGAGAGAGAGATTGAGAGAGACAGAGAGAAAGACAGGGAGAGACTGAGAGACTGAGACAGAGAGAGAGTGAGAGACAGAGAGAGAGTGAGACTGAGAGGGACAAAGAAAGTGTGAGCGACTGAGAGAGACAGAGAGAGAGAGAGAGACCGAGAGAGAGAGACAGAGAGAGAGAGAGACTGAGAGAGATAGAGAGACAGAGACAGAGACAGAGACAGAGAGAGAGACAGAGAGACAGAGACAGAGAGAGAGTGAGAGACTGAGAGAGAGAGAGACTGAGAGAGAGACATAGAGTGAGAAACTGAGAGAGACAGAGTGAGAGAGACTGAGAGACAGAGAGGGAGCGAGAGACAGAGAGGGAGAGGGACTGAGAGAGGGAGAGACTGAGAGGGAGAGAGAGAGACTGAGAGTGAGAGAGAGGGAGACTGAGAGAGACAGAGAGAGTGAGAGACTGAGAGAGTGTGAGAGACTGAAAGAGAGAGAGAGAGACTGAGACAGAGAGAGAGAGTCTGAAGGAGAGATACAGAGACAGAGAGAGAGACTGAGAGAGAGAGACAGAGAGAGAGTGAGACAGAGAGAGAGTGAGAGACAGAGAGAGAGAGAGAGACTGAGAGAGACAGAGAGAGATAGAGACTGAGAGAAACAGAGAGAGAGACTGAGAGAGAGAGACAGAGAGAGAGAGTCAGAGACAGAGACAGAGACAGAGAGAGAGAGAGAGAGACAGAGAGAGAGACAGAGAGAGAGTGAGAGACTGAGAGAGACACTGAGAGAGTGAGAGACTGAGAGAGTGTGAGAGAGACTGAGACAGAGAGAGAGAGTCAGAGAGAGATACAGAGACAGAGAGAGAGACTGAGAGAGAGACAGAGAGAGAGAGTGAGAGACAGAGAGAGAGTGAGAGACAGAGAGGGAGAGAGACTGAGAGAAACAGAGAGAGAGAGAGACTGAGAGAGAGAGACAGAGAGAGAGAGTCAGAGACAGAGAGACAGAGACAGAGAGAGAGAGAGACAGAGAGAGAGAGAGATAGAGTGAGAGACTGAGAGAGACAGAGAGAGAGACTGAGAGACAGAGACTGAGAGACAGAGAGATTGAGAGACTGAGAGAAGGAGAGAGAGAGACTGAAAGAGACAGAGAGAGTGTGAGCGACTGTGAGAGAAAGAGAGAGAGAGAGAGAGACCGAGAGAGAGAGACAGAGAGAGAGAGACAGAGAGAGATAGAGAGACAGAGACAGAGAGACAGAGACAGAGACAGAGAGAGAGAGAGACTGAAAGAGACAGAGAGAGTGTGAGCAACTGTGAGAGACACAGAGAGAGAGAGAGAGAGACCGAGAGAGAGAGACAGAGAGGGAGAGAGACAGAGAGAGATAGAGAGACAGAGACAGAGAGACACAGACAGAGAGAGAGAGAGAGAGACTGAAAGAGACAGAGAGAGACAAAGCGAGAGACAGAAAGAGAGAGAGGGAGAGACTGAGAGAGAGGGAGAGAGACAGAGAGAGAGAGAAAGACCGAGAGAGAGAGACAGAGAGAGACAGAGAGAGACTCAGAGAGAGAGATTGATAGAGTGAGAGACTGAGATAGACAGAGAGAGAGAGAGTGAGAGAGAAAGACTGAGAGACAGAGAAAGTGAGAGACTGAGGAATACAGAAAGAGAGAGAGAGACAGAGAGAGAGTGAAAGACTGAGAGAGAGAAAGAGACTGAGAGGGATAAAGAGAGTGTGAGCGACTGAGAGAGACAGAGAGAGAGAGAGAGACCGAGAGAGAGGGATAGAGAGAGTGAGAGAGAGAGAGAGAGAGATAGAGAGACAGAGACAGAAAGAGACAGAGAGAGAGACAGAGAGAGAGAGAGACAGAGAGAGATAGAGAGACAGAGACAGAGAGACAGATACAGAGAGAGAGACAGAGAGACAGAGAAAGAGAGAGTGAGAGACAGAGAGAGAGAGAGATAGAGTGAGAGACTGAGAGAGACAGAGTGAGAGAGACTGAGAGACAGAGAGAGAGAGAGATAGAGAGAGAGAGAGGGACTGAGAGAGGGAGAGACTGAAAGGGAGAGAGACTGAGAGTGAGAGAGAGAGAGACTGAGAGAGGGAGAGAGATTAAGAAAGAGAGAGAAACTGAGAGAGAGAGAGCGACTGAGTGAGAGG
>NC_054468.1:103990896-104018396 GCF_017639515.1 Carcharodon carcharias
CAGAGAGATAGTGAAAGACTGAGAGAGAGAGAGAGAGAGGGACTGAGAGAGGGAGAGACTGAAAGGGAGAGAGAGAGACTGAGAGTGAGAGAGAGAGAGACTGAGAGAGGGAGAGAGATTGAGAAAGAGAGAGAAACTGAGAGAGAGAGAGCAACTGAGTGAGAGGCTGAGAGAGAGAGAGAGATTGAGAGAGACAGAGAGAGAGTGAGATACTGAGTGAGAGAGAGAGACTGAGAGAGAGAGACAGAGAGCGAGAGAGACAGAGAGAGATAGAGACAGAGACAGAGAGACAGAGACAGAGACAGAGAGAGTGAGAGAATGAGAAAGAGAGAGACTGAGAGAGAGATAGTGAGAGACTGAGAGAGAGAGAGAGAGAGACTGCGAGAGACAGAGAGCAAGAGAGAGAATGAGAGAAACAGAGAGAGAGAGACTGAGAGAGAGAGACAAAGAGAGAGAGTCAGAGACAGAGAGACAGAGAGAGAGACTGAGAGAGACAGAGAGAGAGAGAGAGAGAGATTGAGAGAGACGGAGAGAGAGACAGAGAGACTGAAAGAGACAGAGAGAGAGAAAGCGAGAGACTGAAAGAGAGAGAGGGAGAGACTGAAAGAGAGGGAGAGAGACAGAGAGAGAGACTGAGAGAGACAGAGAGAGATCGAGACTGAGAGAGAAAGACAGAGAGAGAGAGTCAGAGAGACAGAGACAGAGAGAGAGAGAGCGAGAGAGTGAGAGACTGAGAGAGACAGAGTGAGAGAGACTGAGAGACAGAGAGAGAGAGAGATAGAGAGAGAGAGGGGGACTGAGAGAGGGAGAGACTGAAAGGGAGAGAGAGAGACTGAGAGTGAGAGAGAGAGAGACTGAGAGAGGGAGAAAGATTAAGAAAGAGAGAGAAACTGAGAGAGAGAGAGCGACTGAGTGAGAGGCTGAGAGAGAGAGAGAGATTGAGAGAGACAGAGAGAGAGTGAGATACTGAGTGAGAGAGAGACTGAGAGAGAGAGAGCCAGAGAAAGAGAGAGAGAGAGAGACAGAGAGCGAGTGAGAGAATGAGAGAGAGAGAGACCGAGAGAGACACAGAGAGATAGACAGAGAGAAAGACAGGGAGAGACTGAGAGACTGAGACAGAGAGAGAGTGAGAGACAGAGAGAGAGAGAGACTGAGAGGGACAAAGAAAGTGTGAGCGACTGAGAGAGACAGAGAGAGAGAGAGAGACCGAGAGAGAGAGACAGAGAGAGAGAGAGACTGAGAGAGATAGAGAGACAGAGACAGAGACAGAGAGAGAGAGAGAGACAGAGAGACAGAGACAGAGAGAGAGTGAGAGACTGAGAGAGAGAGAGAGACTGAGAGAGAGACATAGAGTGAGAAACTGAGAGAGACAGAGTGAGAGAGACTGAGAGACAGAGAGGGAGCGAGAGACAGAGAGAGAGAGGGACTGAGAGAGGGAGAGACTGAGAGGGAGAGAGAGAGACTGAGAGTGAGAGAGAGGGAGGCTGAGAGAGAGACAGAGAGAGTGAGAGACTGAGAGAGTGTGAGAGACTGAAAGAGAGAGATAGAGACTGAGAGAGACAGAGAGAGAGAGTCTGAGGGAGAGATACAGACAACAGAGAGTGACTGAGAGAGAGAGACAGAGAGCGAGTGAGAGACTGAGAGAGAGTGAGAGACAGAGAGAGAGAGAGACTGAGAGAGACAGAGAGAGATAGACTGAGAGAAACAGAGAGAGAGAGAGAATGAGAGAGAGAGACAGAGACAGAGAGTCAGAGACAGAGAGACAGAGAGAGAGAGACAGAGAGACAGAGACAGAGAGAGAGACAGAGAGACAGAGACAGAGAGAGAGACAGAGAGTGAGAGACAGAGAGAGAGAGAGACTGAGAGAGACAGAGACTGAGAGAGACAGAGAGAGAAAGAGACTTAGAGAAACAGAGAGAGAGAGACTGGAGAGAGAGACAGAGAGAGTGAGTCAGAGACAGAGAGAGACAGAGAGACAGAGAGACAGAGACAGAGAGAGAGACAGAGAGACAGTGAGAGACTGAGAGAGACAGAGAGAGAGACTGAGAGAGAGACATAGAGTGAGAGACTGAGAGAGACAGAGAGAGAGACTGAGAGACAGAGACTGAGAGACAGAGAGAGTGAGAGACAAAGAGGAGAGAGAGAGAGACTGAGAGAGACAGAGAGAGTGTGAGCGACTGTGAGAGACAGAGAGAGAGAGAGAGACCGAGAGAGAGACAGAGAGAGAGAGAGACAGAGAGAGATAGAGACAGAGACAGAGAGACAGAGACAGAGAGAGAGACAGAGAGAGAGTGAGAGACTGAGAAAGAGAGAGACTGAGAGAGAGGTAGAGTGAGAGACTGAGAGAGACAGAGAGAGACAGACTGAGAGAGAGACTGAGAGACAGAGAGCGTGAGAGACTGAGAGAGACAGAGAGAGAGGCAGAGAGAGAGCCTGAGAGAGACAGAGAGAGAGAAAAAGAGAGATTGAGAGAGACAAAGAGAGAGAGAGACTGAAGGAAAGAGACAGAGAGAGAGAAAGCGAGAGACAGAAAGAGAGAGAGGGAGAGACTGAGAGAGAGGGAGAGAGACAGAGAGAGAGACAGAGAGAGAGAGGGACAGAGAGAGATAGAGAGACAGAGACAGAGAGACAGAGAGAGAGAGAGAAGAGAGACAGAGAGACAGAGAAAGAGAGAGTGAGAGACAGAGAGAGAGAGAGATAGAGTGAGAGACTGAGAGAGACAGAGTGAGAGAGACTGAGAGACAGAGAGAGAGAGATAGAGAGAGAGAGAGGGACTGAGAGAGGGAGAGACTGAAAGGGAGAGAGACTGAGAGTGAGAGAGAGAGACTGAGAGAGGGAGAGAGATTAAGAAAGAGAGAGAAACTGAGAGAGAGAGAGCGACTGAGTGAGAGGCTGAGAGAGAGAGAGAGATTGAGAGAGACAGAGAGAGAGTGAGATACTGAGTGAGAGAGAGACTGAGAGAGAGAGAGCCAGAGAAAGAGAGAGAGAGAGAGACAGAGAGCGAGTGAGAGAATGAGAGAGAGAGAGACCGAGACAGAGACAGAGAGAGAGACAGAGAGAGACAGAGAGAAAGACAGGGAGAGACTGAGAGACTGAGACAGAGAGAGAGTGAGAGACAGAGAGAGAGAGAGACTGAGAGGGACAAAGAAAGTGTGAGCGACTGAGAGAGACAGAGAGAGAGAGAGAGACCGAGAGAGAGAGACAGAGAGAGAGAGAGAGTGAGAGAGAGACATAGAGTGAGAAACTGAGAGAGACAGAGTGAGAGAGACTGAGAGACAGAGAGGGAGCGAGAGACAGAGAGAGAGAGGGACTGAGAGAGGGAGAGACTGAGAGGGAGAGCGAGAGACTGAGAGTGAGAGAGAGGGAGACTGAGAGAGAGACAGAGAGTGAGAGACTGAGAGAGTGTGAGAGACTGAAAGAGAGAGAGAGAGACTGAGACAGAGAGAGAGAGTCTGAGAGAGATACAGAGACAGCGAGAGAGACTGAGAGAGAGAGACTGAGAGACAGAGAGATTGAGAGACTGAGAGAAGGAGAGAGAGAGACTGAAAGAGACAGAGAGAGTGTGAGCGACTGTGAGAGACAGAGAGAGAGAGAGAGAGAGAGACAGAGAGAGAGAGACAGAGAGATAGAGAGACAGAGACAGAGAGACAGAGACAGAGAGAGAGACTGAGAGACAGAGACTGAGAGACAGAGAGAGTGAGAGACTGAGGAAGACAGACAGAGTGAGAGACTGAGAGAAAGAGAGAGACAGAGAGACTGAGAGAGACAGAGAGAGTGTGAGCGACTGTGAGAGACACAGAGAGAGAGAGAGACCGAGAGAGAGAGACAGAGAGGGAGAGAGACAGAGAGAGATAGAGAGACAGAGACAGAGAGACACAGACAGAGAGAGAGAGAGTGAGAGAGAAAGACTGAGAGACAGAGAGAGTGAGAGACTGAGGAATACAGAAAGAGAGAGAGAGACAGAGAGAGAGTGAGAGACTGAGAGAGAGAAAGAGACTGAGAGGGATAAAGAGAGTGTGAGCGACTGAGAGAGACAGAGAGAGAGAGAGAGACCGAGAGAGAGGGATGGAGAGAGAGTGAGAGAGAGAGAGAGAGATAGAGAGACAGAGACAGAAAGAGACAGAGAGAGAGACAGAGAGAGAGAGAGACAGAGAGAGATAGAGAGACAGAGACAGAGAGACAGATACAGAGAGAGAGACAGAGAGACAGAGAAAGAGAGAGTGAGAGACAGAGAGAGAGAGAGATAGAGTGAGAGACTGAGAGAGACAGAGTGAGAGAGACTGAGAGACAGAGAGAGAGAGAGAGTGAGAGAGAGAGAGGGACTGAGAGAGGGAGAGACTGAAAGGGAGAGAGACTGAGAGTGAGAGAGAGAGTGACTGAGAGAGGGAGAGAGATTAAGAAAGAGAGAGAAACTGAGAGAGAGAGAGCGACTGAGTGAGAGGCTGAGAGAGAGAGAGAGATTGAGAGAGACAGAGAGAAAGACAGGGAGAGACTGAGAGACTGAGACAGAGAGAGAGTGAGAGACAGAGAGAGAGTGAGACTGAGAGGGACAAAGAAAGTGTGAGCGACTGAGAGAGACAGAGAGAGAGAGAGAGACCGAGAGAGAGAGACAGAGAGAGAGAGAGACTGAGAGAGATAGAGAGACAGAGACAGAGACAGAGACAGAGAGAGAGACAGAGAGACAGAGACAGAGAGAGAGTGAGAGACTGAGAGAGAGAGAGACTGAGAGAGAGACATAGAGTGAGAAACTGAGAGAGACAGAGTGAGAGAGACTGAGAGACAGAGAGGGAGCGAGAGACAGAGAGGGAGAGGGACTGAGAGAGGGAGAGACTGAGAGGGAGAGAGAGAGACTGAGAGTGAGAGAGAGGGAGACTGAGAGAGAGACAGAGAGAGTGAGAGACTGAGAGAGTGTGAGAGACTGAAAGAGAGAGAGAGAGACTGAGACAGAGAGAGAGAGTCTGAGAGAGAGATACAGAGACAGAGAGAGAGACTGAGAGAGAGAGACAGAGAGAGAGTGAGACAGAGAGAGAGTGAGAGACAGAGAGAGAGAGAGACTGAGAGAGACAGAGGGAGATAGAGACTGAGAGAAACAGAGAGAGAGACTGAGAGAGAGAGACAGAGAGAGAGAGTCAGAGACAGAGACAGAGACAGAGAGAGAGAGAGACAGAGAGAGAGACAGAGAGAGAGTGAGAGACTGAGAGAGACACTGAGAGAGTGAGAGACTGAGAGACTGTGAGAGAGACTGAGACAGAGAGAGAGAGTCAGAGAGAGATACAGAGACAGAGAGAGAGACTGAGAGAGAGAGACAGAGAGAGAGAGTGAGAGACAGAGAGAGAGTGAGAGACAGAGAGGGAGAGAGACTGAGAGAAACAGAGAGAGGGAGAGACTGAGAGAGAGAGACAGAGAGAGAGAGTCAGAGACAGAGAGACAGAGACAGAGAGAGAGAGAGAGAGACAGAGAGAGAGAGAGATAGAGTGAGAGACTGAGAGAGACAGAGAGAGAGACTGAGAGACAGAGACTGAGAGACAGAGAGATTGAGAGACTGAGAGAAGGAGAGAGAGAGACTGAAAGAGACAGAGAGAGTGTGAGCGACTGTGAGAGACAGAGAGAGAGAGAGAGAGACCGAGAGAGAGAGACAGAGAGAGAGAGACGGAGAGAGATAGAGAGACAGAGACAGAGAGACAGAGACAGAGAGAGAGACTGAGAGAGAGAGACTGAGAGACAGAGACTGAGAGACAGAGAGAGTGAGAGACTGAGGAAGACAGACAGAGTGAGAGACTGAGAGAAAGAGAGAGAGAGACTGAGAGAGACAGAGAGAGGGTGAGCGACTGTGAGAGACACAGAGAGAGAGAGAGACCGAGAGAGAGAGACAGAGAGGGAGAGAGACAGAGAGAGATAGAGAGACAGAGAGACACAGACAGAGAGAGAGAGAGAGAGAGACTGAAAGAGACAGAGAGAGACAAAGCGAGAGACAGAAAGAGAGAGAGGGAGAGACTGAGAGAGAGGGAGAGAGACAGAGAGAGAGACAGAGAGAGAGAGACAGAGAGAGAGTGAGAGACAGAGAGGGAGAGAGACTGAGAGGGACAAAAAGTGTGAGCGACTGAGAGAGGCAGAGAGAGAGAGAGGGACGGAGAGAGAGAGACAGAGAGAGAGAGAGACTGAGAGAGATAGAGAGACAGAGACAGAGACAGAGAGAGAGAGAGAGACAGAGACAGAGAGAGAGTGAGAGACTGAGAGAGAGAGAGACTGAGAGTGAGACATAGAGTGAGAAACTGAGAGAGACAGAGTGAGAGAGACTGAGAGACAGAGAGAGAGCGAGAGACAGAGAGAGAGAGGGACTGAGAGAGGGAGAGACTGAGAGGGAGAGAGAGAAACTGAGAGTGAGAGAGAGGGAGACTGAGAGAGAGACAGAGAGAGTGAGAGTCTGAGAGAGTGTGAGAGTCTGAAAGAGAGAGAGAGAGACTGAGACAGAGAGAGAGAGTCTGAGAGAGAGATACAGAGACAGAGAGAGAGACTGAGAGAGAGAGACAGAGAGAGAGTGAGAGACAGAGAGAGAGTGAGAGACAGAGAGAGAGAGAGACTGAGAGAGACAGAGAGAGATAGAGACTGAGAGAAACAGAGAGAGAGAGACTGAGAGAGAGAGAGAGAGAGAGAGAGAGTCAGAGACAGAGACAGAGAGAGAGAGAGAGAGACAGAGAGACAGAGACAGAGAGAGAGACAGGGAGAGAGTGAGAGACTGAGAGAGAGACTGAGAGAGTGACAGACTGAGAGAGTGTGAGAGACTGAAAGAGAGAGACTGAGACAGAGAGAGAGAGTCAGAGAGAGATACAGAGACAGAGAGAGAGACTGAGAGAGAGAGACAGAGAGTGAGAGACAGAGAGTGAGAGACAGAGAGAGAGAGAGACTGAGAGAAACAGAGAGAGAGAGTGACTGAGATAGAGAGACAGAGAGAGAGAGTCAGAGACAGAGACAGAGACAGACAGAGAGAGAGAGACAGAGAGAGAGAGAGATAGAGTGAGAGACTGAGAGAGAGAGAGAGAGAGACTGAGAGACAGACTGAGAGACAGAGAGATTGAGAGACTGAGAGAAGGAGAGAGAGAGACTGAAAGAGACAGAGAGAGTGTGAGCGACTGTGAGAGACAGAGAGAGAGAGAGAGAGACAGAGAGAGAGAGACAGAGAGAGATAGAGAGACAGAGACAGAGAGACAGAGACAGAGAGAGAGACTGAGAGACAGAGACTGAGAGACAGAGAGAGTGAGAGACTGAGGAAGACAGACAGAGTGAGAGAATGAGAGAAAGAGAGAGACAGAGAGACTGAGAGAGACAGAGAGAGTGTGAGCGACTGTGAGAGACACAGAGAGAGAGAGAGACCAAGAGAGAGAGACAGAGAGGGAGAGAGACAGAGAGAGATAGAGAGACAGAGACAGAGAGACACAGACAGAGAGAGAGACAGAGAGAGAGAGAGACAGAGAGAGATAGAGAGACAGAGACAGAGAGAGAGACAGAGAGAGAAGAGCGACAGAGAGACAGAGAAAGAGAGAGTGAGAGACAGAGAGAGAGAGAGATAGAGTGAGAGACTGAGAGAGACAGAGTGAGAGAGACTGAGAGACAGAGAGAGAGAGAGATAGAGAGAGAGAGAGGGACTGAGAGAGGGAGAGACTGAAAGGGAGAGAGAGAGACTGAGAGTGAGAGAGAGAGACTGAGAGAGGGAGAGAGATTAAGAAAGAGAGAGAAACTGAGAGAGAGAGAGCGACTGAGTGAGAGGCTGAGAGAGAGAGAGAGATTGAGAGAGACAGAGAGAGAGTGAGATACTGAGTGAGAGAGAGACTGAGAGAGAGAGAGCCAGAGAAAGAGAGAGAGAGAGAGACAGAGAGCGAGTGAGAGAATGAGAGAGAGAGAGACCGAGACAGAGACAGAGAGAGAGACAGAGAGAGACAGAGAGAAAGACAGGGAGAGACTGAGAGACTGAGACAGAGAGAGAGTGAGAGACAGAGAGAGAGAGTGACTGAGAGGGACAAAGAAAGTGTGAGCGACTGAGAGAGACAGAGAGAGAGAGAGAGACCGAGAGAGAGAGACAGAGAGAGAGAGAGACTGAGAGATAGAGAGACAGAGACAGAGACAGAGAGAGAGAGAGAGAGACAGAGAGACAGAGACAGAGAGAGAGTGAGAGACTGAGAGAGAGAGAGACTGAGAGAGAGACATAGAGTGAGAAACTGAGAGAGACAGAGTGAGAGAGACTGAGAGACAGAGAGGGAGCGAGAGACAGAGAGAGAGAGGGACTGAGAGAGGGAGAGACTGAGAGGGAGAGAGAGAGACTGAGAGTGAGAGAGAGGGAGACTGAGAGAGAGACAGAGAGAGTGAGAGACTGAGAGAGTGTGAGAGACTGAAAGAGAGAGAGAGAGACTGAAGCAGAGAGAGTCTGAGAGAGAGATACAGAGACAGAGAGAGACTGAGAGAGAGAGACAGAGAGAGAGTGAGAGACAGAGAGAGAGTGAGAGACAGAGAGAGAGAGAGACTGAGAGAGACAGAGAGAGATAGAGACTGAGAGAAACAGAGAGAGAGAGACTGAGAGAGAGAGACAGAGAGAGAGAGTCAGAGACAGAGACAGAGAGAGAGAGAGAGAGAGAGAGAGAGAGACAGAGAGACAGAGACAGAGAGAGAGACAGAGAGAGAGTGAGAGACTGAGAGAGAGACTGAGTGAGAGAGAGATAGAGTGAGAGACTGAGAGAGACAGAGAGAGAGACTGAGTGACAGAGACTGAGAGACAGAGATTGAGAGACTGAGAGAAGGAGAGAGACTGAAAGAGACAGAGAGAGTGTGAGCTACTGTGAGAGACAGAGAGAGAGAGAGAGAGACCGAGAGAGAGACAGAGAGAGAGAGAGACAGAGAGAGATAGAGAGACAGAGGCAGAGAGACAGAGACAGAGAGAGAGACTGAGAGACAGAGACTGAGAGACAGAGAGAGTGAGAGACTGAGGAAGACAGACAGAGTGAGAGACTGAGAGAAAGAGAGAGACAGAGAGACTGAGAGAGACAGAGAGAGTGTGAGCGACTGTGAGAGACACAGAGAGAGAGAGAGACCGAGAGAGAGAGACAGAGAGGGAGAGAGACAGAGAGAGATAGAGAGACAGAGACAGAGAGACACAGACAGAGAGAGAGAGAGAGAGAGAGACTGAAAGAGACAGAGAGAGACAAAGCGAGAGACAGAAAGAGAGAGAGGGAGAGACTGAGAGAGAGGGAGAGAGACAGAGAGAGAGAGAGACAGAGAGAGATAGAGAGACAGAGACAGAGAGACAGAGACAGAGAGAGAAGAGAGACAGAGAGACAGAGAAAGAGAGAGTGAGAGACAGAGAGAGAGAGAGATAGAGTGAGAGACTGAGAGAGACAGAGTGAGAGAGACTGAGAGACAGAGAGAGAGAGAGATAGAGAGAGAGAGAGGGACTGAGAGAGGGAGAGACTGAAAGGGAGAGAGAGAGACTGAGAGTTAGAGAGAGAGACTGAGAGAGGGAGAGAGATTAAGAAAGAGAGAGAAACTGAGAGAGAGAGAGCGACTGAGTGAGAGGCTGAGAGAGAGAGAGAGATTGAGAGAGACAGAGAGAAAGACAGGGAGAGACTGAGAGACTGAGACAGAGAGAGAGTGAGAGACAGAGAGAGAGTGAGACTGAGAGGGACAAAGAAAGTGTGAGCGACTGAGAGAGACAGAGAGAGAGAGAGAGACCGAGAGAGAGAGACAGAGAGAGAGAGAGACTGAGAGAGATAGAGAGACAGAGACAGAGACAGAGAGAGAGAGAGAGACAGAGAGACAGAGACAGAGAGAGAGTGAGAGACTGAGAGAGAGAGAGAGACTGAGAGAGAGACATAGAGTGAGAAACTGAGAGAGACAGAGTGAGAGAGACTGAGAGACAGAGAGGGAGCGAGAGACAGAGAGGGAGAGGGACTGAGAGAGGGAGAGACTGAGAGGGAGAGAGAGAGACTGAGAGTGAGAGAGAGGGAGACTGAGAGAGAGAGACAGAGAGAGTGAGAGACTGAGAGAGTGTGAGAGACTGAAAGAGAGAGAGAGAGACTGAGACAGAGAGAGAGAGTCTGAGAGAGAGATACAGAGACAGAGAGAGAGACTGAGAGAGAGAGACAGAGAGAGAGTGAGACAGAGAGAGAGTGAGAGACAGAGAGAGAGAGAGACTGAGAGAGACAGAGAGAGATAGAGACTGAGAGAAACAGAGAGAGAGACTGAGAGAGAGAGACAGAGAGAGAGAGTCAGAGACAGAGACAGAGACAGAGAGAGAGAGAGACAGAGAGAGAGACAGAGAGAGAGACAGAGAGAGAGACAGAGAGAGAGTGAGAGACTGAGAGAGACACTGAGAGAGTGAGACAGAGAGAGAGAGTCAGAGAGAGATACAGAGACAGAGAGAGAGACTGAGAGAGAGAGACAGAGAGAGAGAGTGAGAGACAGAGAGAGAGTGAGAGACAGAGAGGGAGAGAGACTGAGAGAAACAGAGAGAGAGAGAGACTGAGAGAGAGAGACAGAGAGAGAGAGTCAGAGACAGAGAGACAGAGACAGAGAGAGAGAGAGAGAGACAGAGAGAGAGAGAGATAGAGTGAGAGACTGAGAGAGACAGAGAGAGAGACTGAGAGACAGAGACTGAGAGACAGAGAGATTGAGAGACTGAGAGAAGGAGAGAGAGAGACTGAAAGAGACAGAGAGAGTGTGAGCGACTGTGAGAGACAGAGAGAGAGAGAGAGAGACCGAGAGAGAGAGACAGAGAGAGAGAGACGGAGAGAGATAGAGAGACAGAGACAGAGAGACAGAGACAGAGAGAGAGACTGAGAGAGAGAGACTGAGAGACAGAGACTGAGAGACAGAGAGAGTGAGAGGCTGAGGAAGACAGACAGAGTGAGAGACTGAGAGAAAGAGAGAGAGAGACTGAGAGAGACAGAGAGAGGGTGAGCGACTGTGAGAGACACAGAGAGAGAGAGAGACCGAGAGAGAGAGACAGAGAGGGAGAGAGACAGAGAGAGATAGAGAGACAGAGAGACACAGACAGAGAGAGAGAGAGAGAGAGACTGAAAGAGACAGAGAGAGACAAAGCGAGAGACAGAAAGAGAGAGAGGGAGAGACTGAGAGAGAGGGAGAGAGACAGAGAGAGAGACAGAGAGAGAGAGACAGAGAGAGAGTGAGAGACAGAGAGAGAGAGAGACTGAGAGGGACAAAAAGTGTGAGCGACTGAGAGAGACAGAGAGAGAGGGACGGAGAGAGAGAGACAGAGAGAGAGAGAGACTGAGAGAGATAGAGAGACAGAGACAGAGACAGAGAGAGAGAGAGAGACAGAGACAGAGAGAGAGTGAGAGACTGAGAGAGAGAGAGACTGAGAGTGAGACATAGAGTGAGAAACTGAGAGAGACAGAGTGAGAGAGACTGAGAGACAGAGAGAGAGCGAGAGACAGAGAGAGAGAGGGACTGAGAGAGGGAGAGACTGAGAGGGAGAGAGAGAGACTGAGAGTGAGAGAGAGGGAGACTGAGAGAGAGACAGAGAGAGTGAGAGTCTGAGAGAGTGTGAGAGACTGAAAGAGAGAGAGAGAGACTGAGACAGAGAGAGAGAGTCTGAGAGAGAGATACAGAGACAGAGAGAGAGACTGAGAGAGAGAGACAGAGAGAGAGTGAGAGACAGAGAGAGAGTGAGAGACAGAGAGAGAGAGAGACTGAGAGAGACAGAGAGAGATAGAGACTGAGAGAAACAGAGAGAGAGAGACTGAGAGAGAGAGAGAGAGAGAGAGAGAGTCAGAGACAGAGACAGAGAGAGAGAGAGAGAGACAGAGAGACAGAGACAGAGAGAGAGACAGGGAGAGAGTGAGAGACTGAGAGAGAGACTGAGAGAGTGAGAGACTGAGAGAGTGTGAGAGACTGAAAGAGAGAGACTGAGACAGAGAGAGAGAGTCAGAGAGAGATACAGAGACAGAGAGAGAGACTGAGAGAGAGAGACAGAGAGTGAGAGACAGAGAGAGAGTGAGAGACAGAGAGAGAGAGAGACTGAGAGAAACAGAGAGAGAGAGTGACTGAGATAGAGAGACAGAGAGAGAGAGTCAGAGACAGAGACAGAGACAGACAGAGAGAGAGAGACAGAGAGAGAGAGAGATAGAGTGAGAGACTGAGAGAGAGAGAGAGAGAGACTGAGAGACAGACTGAGAGACAGAGAGATTGAGAGACTGAGAGAAGGAGAGAGAGAGACTGAAAGAGACAGAGAGAGTGTGAGCGACTGTGAGAGACAGAGAGAGAGAGAGAGACAGAGAGAGAGAGACAGAGAGAGATAGAGAGACAGAGACAGAGAGACAGAGACAGAGAGAGAGACTGAGAGACAGAGACTGAGAGACAGAGAGAGTGAGAGACTGAGGAAGACAGACAGAGTGAGAGACTGAGAGAAAGAGAGAGAGAGAGAGACTGAGAGAGACAGAGAGAGTGTGAGCGACTGTGAGAGACACAGAGAGAGAGAGAGACCAAGAGAGAGAGACAGAGAGGGAGAGAGACAGAGAGAGATAGAGAGACAGAGACAGAGAGACACAGACAGAGAGAGAGACAGAGAGAGAGAGAGACAGAGAGAGATAGAGAGACAGAGACAGAGAGAGAGACAGAGAGAGAAGAGAGACAGAGAGACAGAGAAAGAGAGAGTGAGAGACAGAGAGAGAGAGAGATAGAGTGAGAGACTGAGAGAGACAGAGTGAGAGAGACTGAGAGACAGAGAGAGAGAGAGATAGAGAGAGAGAGAGGGACTGAGAGAGGGAGAGACTGGAAGGGAGAGAGAGAGACTGAGAGTGAGAGAGAGAGACTGAGAGAGGGAGAGAGATTAAGAAAGAGAGAGAAACTGAGAGAGAGAGAGCGACTGAGTGAGAGGCTGAGAGAGAGAGAGAGATTGAGAGAGACAGAGAGAGAGTGAGATACTGAGTGAGAGAGAGACTGAGAGAGAGAGAGCCAGAGAAAGAGAGAGAGAGAGAGAGACAGAGAGCGAGTGAGAGAATGAGAGAAAGAGAGACCGAGACAGAGACAGAGAGAGAGACAGAGAGAGACAGAGAGAAAGACAGGGAGAGACTGAGAGACTGAGACAGAGAGAGAGTGAGAGACAGAGAGAGAGAGTGACTGAGAGGGACAAAGAAAGTGTGAGCGACTGAGAGAGACAGAGAGAGAGAGAGAGACCGAGAGAGAGAGACAGAGAGAGAGAGAGACTGAGAGATAGAGAGACAGAGACAGAGACAGAGAGAGAGAGAGAGACAGAGAGACAGAGACAGAGAGAGAGTGAGAGACTGAGAGAGAGAGAGACTGAGAGAGAGACATAGAGTGAGAAACTGAGAGAGACAGAGTGAGAGAGACTGAGAGACAGAGAGGGAGCGAGAGACAGAGAGAGAGAGGGACTGAGAGAGGGAGAGACTGAGAGGGAGAGAGAGAGACTGAGAGTGAGAGAGAGGGAGACTGAGAGAGAGACAGAGAGAGTGAGAGACTGAGAGAGTGTGAGAGACTGAAAGAGAGAGAGAGAGACTGAAGCAGAGAGAGTCTGAGAGAGAGATACAGAGACAGAGAGAGACTGAGAGAGAGAGACTGAGAGAGAGTGAGAGACAGAGAGAGAGTGAGAGACAGAGAGAGAGAGAGACTGAGAGAGACAGAGAGAGATAGAGACTGAGAGAAACAGAGAGAGAGAGACTGAGAGAGAGAGACAGAGAGAGAGAGTCAGAGACAGAGACAGAGAGAGAGAGAGAGAGAGAGAGAGAGACAGAGTGACAGAGACAGAGAGAGAGACAGAGAGAGAGTGAGAGACTGAGAGAGAGACTGAGTGAGAGAGAGATAGAGTGAGAGACTGAGAGAGACAGAGAGAGAGACTGAGTGACAGAGACTGAGAGACAGAGATTGAGAGACTGAGAGAAGGAGAGAGACTGAAAGAGACAGAGAGAGTGTGAGCGACTGTGAGAGACAGAGAGAGAGAGAGAGAGACCGAGAGAGAGACAGAGAGAGAGAGAGACAGAGAGAGATAGAGAGACAGAGGCAGAGAGACAGAGACAGAGAGAGAGACTGAGAGACAGAGACTGAGAGACAGAGAGAGTGAGAGACTGAGGAAGACAGACAGAGTGAGAGACTGAGAGAAAGAGAGAGACAGAGAGACTGAGAGAGACAGAGAGAGTGTGAGCGACTGTGAGAGACACAGAGAGAGAGAGAGACCGAGAGAGAGAGACAGAGAGGGAGAGAGACAGAGAGAGATAGAGAGACAGAGACAGAGAGACACAGACAGAGAGAGAGAGAGAGAGAGACTGAAAGAGACAGAGAGAGACAAAGCGAGAGACAGAAAGAGAGAGAGGGAGAGACTGAGAGAGAGGGAGAGAGACAGAGAGAGAGAGAGACAGAGAGAGATAGAGAGACAGAGACAGAGAGACAGAGACAGAGAGAGAAGAGAGACAGAGAGACAGAGAAAGAGAGAGTGAGAGACAGAGAGAGAGAGAGATAGAGTGAGAGACTGAGAGAGACAGAGTGAGAGAGACTGAGAGACAGAGAGAGAGAGAGATAGAGAGAGAGAGAGGGACTGAGAGAGGGAGAGACTGAAAGGGAGAGAGAGAGACTGAGAGTGAGAGAGAGAGACTGAGAGAGGGAGAGAGATTAAGAAAGAGAGAGAAACTGAGAGAGAGAGAGCGACTGAGTGAGAGGCTGAGAGAGAGAGAGAGATTGAGAGAGACAGAGAGTGAGATACTGAGTGAGAGAGAGACTGAGAGAGAGAGAGCCAGAGAAAGAGAGAGAGAGAGAGACAGAGAGCGAGTGAGAGAATGAGAGAGAGAGAGACCGAGAGAGACATAGAGAGAGAGACAGAGAGAGACAGAGAGAAAGACAGGGAGAGACTGAGAGACTGAGACAGAGAGAGAGTGAGAGACAGAGAGAGAGAGAGACTGAGAGGGACAAAGAAAGTGTGAGTGACTGAGAGAGACAGAGAGAGAGAGAGAGACCGAGAGAGAGAGACAGAGAGAGAGAGAGACTGAGAGAGATAGAGAGACAGGGACAGAGACAGAGAGAGAGAGAGAGACAGAGAGACAGAGACAGAGAGAGAGTGAGAGACTGAGAGAGAGAGAGACTGAGAGAGAGACATAGAGTGAGAAACTGAGAGAGACAGAGTGAGAGAGACTGAGAGACAGAGAGGGAGCGAGAGACAGAGAGAGAGAGGGACTGAGAGAGGGAGAGACTGAGAGGGAGAGAGAGAGACTGAGAGTGAGAGAGAGGGAGACTGAGAGAGAGAGACAGAGAGAGTGAGAGACTGAGAGAGTGTGAGAGACTGAAAGAGAGAGAGAGAGACTGAGACAGAGAGAGAGAGTCTGAGAGAGAGATACAGAGACAGAGAGAGAGACTGAGAGAGAGAGACAGAGAGAGAGTGAGAGACAGAGAGAGAGTGAGAGACAGAGAGAGAGAGAGACTGAGAGAGACAGAGAGAGTTAGAGACTGAGAGAAACAGAGAGAGAGAGACTGAGAGAGAGAGACAGAGAGAGAGAGTCAGAGACAGAGACAGAGAGAGAGAGAGAGACAGAGAGACAGAGACAGAGAGAGAGACAGAGAGAGAGTGAGAGACTGAGAGAGAGACTGAGAGAGAGAGAGAGATAGAGTGAGAGTCTGAGAGAGACAGAGAGAGAGACTGAGAGACAGAGACTGAGAGACAGAGATTGAGAGACTGAGAGAAGGAGAGAGAGAGACTGAAAGAGACAGAGAGAGTGTGAGCGACTGTGAGAGACAGATAGAGAGAGAGAGAGACCGAGAGAGAGACAGAGAGAGAGAGACAGAGAGAGATAGAGAGACAGAGGCAGAGAGACAGAGACAGAGAGAGAGACTGAGAGACAGAGACTGAGAGACAGAGAGAGTGAGAGACTGAGGAAGACAGACAGAGTGAGAGACTGAGAGAAAGAGAGAGAGAGAGACTGAGAGAGACAGAGTGTGAGCGACTGTGAGAGACACAGAGAGAGAGAGAGAGACCGAGAGAGAGAGACAGAGAGGGAGAGAGACAGAGAGAGATAGAGAGACAGAGACAGAGAGACACAGACAGAGAGAGAGAGCGACTGAAAGAGACAGAGAGAGACAAAGCGAGAGACAGAAAGAGAGAGAGGGAGAGACTGAAAGAGAGGGAGAGAGACAGAGAGAGAGAGAGTCTGCGAGAGACAGAGAGCAAGAGAGAGACTGAGAGAAACAGAGAGAGAGAGACTAGGAGAGAGACAGAGAGAGAGAGTCAGAGACAGAGAGACAGAGACAGATAGAGAGGGAAAGAGACAGAGAGACAGAGACAGAGAGAGAGAGAGAGAGTGAGAGACTGAGAGAGAGAGAGAGACTGAGAGAGAGAGTTAGAGTGAGAGACTGAGAGAGACAGATAGAGAGACTGAGAGACAGAGAGAGTGAGAGACTGAAGAAGACAGAGAGAGAGAGAGAGATAGAGACAGAGAGAGACTGAGAGACTGAGAGAAAGAGAGAGAGAGAGACATAGAGTGTGAGCGACTGAGAGAGACAGAGAGGGAGAGAAAGACCGAGAGAGAGAGACAGAGAGAGACAGAGAGACAGAGAGAGACTCTGAGAGAGAGAGTGATAGAGTGAGAGACTGAGATAGACAGAGAGAGAGACAGTGAGAGAGAAAGACTGAGAGACAGAGAGAGTAAGAGACTGAGGAATACAGAAAGAGAGAGAGAGACAGAGAGAGAGTGAGAGACTGAGAGAGAGAAAGAGACTGAGAGGGATAAAGAGAGTGTGAGCGACTGAGAGAGACAGAGAGAGAGAGAAAGACCGAGAGAGAGGGATAGAGAGAGAGAGAGAGAGAGAGAGATAGAGAGACAGAGACAGAGAGAAAGAGACAGAGAGAGAAACAGAGAGACAGAGACAGAGAGAGAGTGAGAGACTGAGAGAGAGAGAGAGACTAAGAGAGAGAGATGGAGTGAGAGACTGAGAGAGACAGAGTGAGAGAGACTGAGAGACAGAGAGAGAGAGAGAGACTGAGAGAGAGAGACAGAGAGAGAGAGTCAGAGACAGAGAGACAGAGACAGATAGAGAGGGAAAGAGACAGAGAGACAGAGACAGAGAGAGAGAGAGTGAGAGACTGAGAGCGAGAGAGAGAGACTGAGAGAGAGAGATGGAGTGAGAGACTGAGAGAGACAGAGAGAGAGACTGAGAGACAGAGAGAGTGAGAGACTGAAGAAGACAGAGAGAGAGAGAGAGAGACAGAGAGAGACTGAGAGAGTGAGAGAAAGAGCGAGAGAGAGACATAGAGTGTGAGCGACTGAGAGAGGCAGAGAGAGAGAGAAAGACTGAGAGAGAGAGACAGAGAGACAGAGAGAGACTCAGAGAGAGAGAGTGATAGAGTGAGAGACTGAGATAGACAGAGAGAGAGAGAGTGAGAGAGAAAGACTGAGAGACAGAGAGAGTGAGAGACTGAGGAATACACAAAGAGAGAGAGAGACAGAGAGAGAGTGAGAGACTGAGAGAGAGAGAGAGAGACTGAGAGGGAGAAAGAGAGTGTGAGCGACTGAGAGAGACAGAGAGAGAGAAGGAGACCGAGAGAGAGGGATAGAGAGAGAGAGAGACAGAGAGAGATAGAGAGACAGAGAAAGAGACAGAGAGAGAGACAGAGAGACAGAGACAGAGAGAGAGTGAGAGACTGAGAGAGAGAGAGACTTATAGAGAGAGATAGAGTGAGAGACTGAGAGAGACAGAGTGAGAGAGACTGAGAGACAGAGAGAGAGAGAGAGACAGAGAGAGAGAGGGGGACTGAGAGACAGAGAGACTGAGAGGGAGAAAGAGAGACTGAGAGTGAGAGAGAGAGAGAGACTGAGAGAGAGAGACTGAGTAAGAGATTGAGAGAGAGAGAGAGATTGAGAGAGACAGAGAGAGAGAGAGAGAGACTGAGAGAGACAGAGAGAGAGACAGAGAGGCAGAGAGAGAGACAGAGAGAGAGTGAGATAGTGAGAGTTAGAGAGAGAGAGAGAGAGAGAAAGAGAGAGACAGAGAGAGAGAGAGAGAGAGAGAGAGAGGGAGGCAGAGAGAGAGAGAGAGAGACTGAGAGAGACAGAGAGAGAGACAGAGAGGCAGAGAGAGAGACAGAGAGAGAGTGAGATAGTGAGAGTTAGAGAGAGAGAGAGAGAGAGAAAGAGAGAGACAGAGAGAGAGAGAGAGAGAGAGAGAGAGGGAGGCAGAGAGAGAGAGTGAGGGACTGAGAGAGTGTGAGAAACTGAAAGAGAGAGAGAGACACAAACAGAGAGAGAGAGAGAGACAGAGAGTGAGAGACTGAGAGAGAGTTAGTGAGAGAGAGAGAGACAGAGAGAGAGAGAGTGAGAGATAGAAACTGAGAGAGAGAGAGAGAGGCAGACTGAGAGAGAGACAGGGGGAGAGTGAGAGACATGGAGAGTGTGAGAGACTGAAAGAGAGAGATAGAGACTGAGAGAGACAGAGAGAGCGAGTCTGAGAGAGAGATACAGAGAAGAGAGAGAGACTGAGAGAGAGAGACAGAGATCGAGTGAGAGACTGAGAGACAGTGAGAGACAGATAGAGAGAGAGACTGAGAGAGACAGAGAGAGAGAGACTGAGAGAAACAGAGAGAGAGAGTGAGTGAGAGAGAGAGACAGAGAGAGAGAGAGACTGAGAGAGACAGAGAGAGAGAGACTGAGAGAAACAGAGAGAGAGAGTGAGTGAGAGAGAGAGACAGAGAGAGAGAGTCAGAGACAGAGAGACAGAGAGAGAGAGAGACAGAGAGACAGAGACAGAGAGAGAGACAGAGAGAGAGTGAGAGACAGAGAGAGAGTGAGAGACAGAGAGAGAGAGACTCAGAGAGACAGAGAGAGAAAGAGACTTAGAGAGACAGAGAGAGAGAGACTGGAGAGAGAGACAGAGAGAGTGAGTCAGAGACAGAGAGACAGAGACAGAGAGAGACAGAGAGACAGAGAGACAGAGAGACAGAGACAGAGAGAGAGACAGAGAGAGAGTGATGGAGTGAGAGACTGAGAGAGAGAGAGACTGAGAGGCAGAGACTGAGAGACAGAGAGAGTGAGAGACTAAGAGAGGGAGAGAGAGAGAGAGAGTGTGAACAACTGTGAGAAACAGAGACAGAGACAGAGAGAGAGACAGAGAGAGAGTGAGAGACTGAGAGAGAGAGAGACTGAGAGAGAGATAGATTGAGAGACTGAGAGAGACAGAGAGAGACAGACTGAGAAAGAGACTGAGAGACAGAGAGCGTGAGAGACTGAGAGAGACAGTGAGAGAGGCAGAGAGAGAGCCTGAGAGAGACAGAGAGAGAGAGAAAGAGAGATTGAGAGAGACAGAGAGAGAGAGAGACTGAAGGAAAAAGACAGAGAGAGAGAAAGCGAGAGACTGAAAGAGAGAGAGGGAGAGACTGAGAGAGAGGGAGAGAGACAGAGAGAGAGAGTCTGCGAGAGACAGAGAGCAAGAGAGAGACTGAGAGAAACAGATAGAGAGAGATACTGAGAGAGAGAGACAGAGAGAGAGAGTCAGAGACAGAGAGACAGAGAGAGTGTGAGACTGAGAGAGAGAGACTGAGAGAGACAGAGAGAGAGAGACTGAGAGAAACAGAGAGAGAGAGTGAGTGAGAGAGAGACAGAGAGAGAGAGTCAGAGACAGAGAGACAGAGAGAGAGAGAGACAGAGAGACAGAGACAGAGAGAGAGACAGAGAGAGAGTGAGAGACAGAGAGAGAGTGAGAGACAGAGAGAGAGAGACTCAGAGAGACAGAGAGAGAAAGAGACTTAGAGAGACAGAGAGAGAGAGACTGGAGAGAGAGACAGAGAGAGTGAGTCAGAGACAGAGAGACAGAGACAGAGAGAGACAGAGAGACAGAGACAGAGAGAGAGACAGAGAGAGAGTGATGGAGTGAGAGACTGAGAGAGAGAGAGAGAGACTGAGAGGCAGAGACTGAGAGACAGAGAGAGTGAGAGACTAAGAGAGGGAGAGAGAGAGAGAGAGAGTGTGAACAACTGTGAGAGACAGAGACAGAGACAGAGAGAGAGACAGAGAGAGAGTGAGAGACTGAGAGAGAGAGAGACTGAGAGAGAGATAGATTGAGAGACTGAGAGAGACAGAGAGAGACAGACTGAGAAAGAGACTGAGAGACAGAGAGCGTGAGAGACTGAGAGAGACAGAGAGAGAGGCAGAGAGAGAGCCTGAGAGAGACAGAGAGAGAGAGAAAGAGAGATTGAGAGAGACAGAGAGAGAGAGAGACTGAAGGAAAAAGACAGAGAGAGAGAAAGCGAGAGACTGAAAGAGAGAGAGGGAGAGACTGAGAGAGAGGGAGAGAGACAGAGAGAGAGAGTCTGCGAGAGACAGAGAGCAAGAGAGAGACTGAGAGAAACAGATAGAGAGAGATACTGAGAGAGAGAGACAGAGAGAGAGAGTCAGAGACAGAGAGACAGAGAGAGTGTGAGACTGAGAGAGAGAGACTGAGAGAGAAAGGAAGAGACTGAGGTTGATAGAGAGAGAGACTGAGATGGAGAGCGAGACAGAGAGAGTGAGAGACTGAGAGAGAGAGGGAGACTGAGAAATAGAGAGAGAGAGGGACTGAAAGACAGAAAGAGACAGAGGGAGAGAGAGAGCCTGAGAGAGACAGAGAGAGAGAGACAGAGAGAGTAAGAGTCTGAGAGAGATAGAGACTGAGAGGGAGACAGAGAGAGAGAGTGATAGACTGAGAGAGAGAGAGACTGATAGACCGAGAGAGAGAGATAGACTGAGAGAGATAGAGAGAGAGAGAGACAGAGATATAGAGTGGGAGACGGAGAGAGAGAGAGACAGAGAGAGAGTAAGAGAGACAGCGAGCGAGTGAGAGACTGAGAGTGAGTTAGTGAGAGAGACTGAGAGAGAGACAGAGAGAGAGAGGGTGAGAGAGAGAGAGACTGAGAGAGAGAGAGACAGAGAGAGAGAGTGAGAGCGAGACTGAGGGAGAGAGAGATAGAGACTGAGAGAGAGACAGAGAGAGAGTGAGAGACTGAGAGAGTGTGAGAGAGTGAAAGAGAGAGAGAGACTGAGAGAGACAGAGAGAGTCTGAGAGAGAGACACAGAGACAGAGAGAGAGACTGAGAGAGAGAGAGTGAGAGACAGAGAGAGAGGACTGAGAGAGACAGAGAGAGAGAGACTGAGAGAAACAGAGAGAGAGAGACTGAGAGAGAGAGACAGAGAGAGAGAGACAGAGACAGAGAGAGAGAAAGAGAGACAGAGAGCGAGTGAGAGACGGAGAGAGAGTTAGTGAGAGAGAGAGAGAGAGAGACAGAAAGAGAGAGAGTGAGAGAGAGAGAGACTGAGAGAGAGAGAGAGAGAGGAGGACTGAGAGAGAGACAGAGAGAGAGTGAGAGACTGAGAGTGTGAGAGACTGAAAGAGAGAGAGAGACTGAGAGAGACAGAGAGAGAGAGTCTGAGAGAGATACAGAGACAGAGAGAGAGACAGAGAGAGAGAGACAGAGAGGGGAGTGAGAGACAGAGAGAGTGAGAGACAGAGAGAGAGAGAGACAGAGAGAGAGAGAGACAGAGAGAGACAGTGAGAGAGAGTCAGAGACAGAGAGACAGAGACAGAGAGAGAGAGACAGAGAGAGAGAGACAGAGAGAGTGAGAGACTGAGAGAGAGAGACTGAGAGAGAGAGAGATAGAGTGAGAGACTCAGAGAGACAGAGAGAGAGACTGAGAGAGAGAGACTGAGAGACAGAGACAGAGAGAGAGACAGAGAGAGAGTGAGAGACAGAGAGAGAGTGAGAGACAGAGAGAGAGAGACTCAGAGAGACAGAGAGAGAAAGAGACTTAGAGAGACAGAGAGAGAGAGACTGGAGAGAGAGACAGAGAGAGTGAGTCAGAGACAGAGAGACAGAGACAGAGAGAGACAGAGAGACAGAGAGACAGAGAGACAGAGACAGAGAGAGAGACAGAGAGAGAGTGATGGAGTGAGAGACTGAGAGAGAGAGAGAGAGACTGAGAGGCAGAGACTGAGAGACAGAGAGAGTGAGAGACTAAGAGAGGGAGAGAGAGAGAGAGAGAGTGTGAACAACTGTGAGAAACAGAGACAGAGACAGAGAGAGAGACAGAGAGAGAGTGAGAGACTGAGAGAGAGAGAGACTGAGAGAGAGATAGATTGAGAGACTGAGAGAGACAGAGAGAGACAGACTGAGAAAGAGACTGAGAGACAGAGAGCGTGAGAGACTGAGAGAGACAGAGAGAGAGGCAGAGAGAGAGCCTGAGAGAGACAGAGAGAGAGAGAAAGAGAGATTGAGAGAGACAGAGAGAGAGAGAGACTGAAGGAAAAAGACAGAGAGAGAGAAAGCGAGAGACTGAAAGAGAGAGAGGGAGAGACTGAGAGAGAGGGAGAGAGACAGAGAGAGAGAGTCTGCGAGAGACAGAGAGCAAGAGAGAGACTGAGAGAAACAGATAGAGAGAGATACTGAGAGAGAGAGACAGAGAGAGAGAGTCAGAGACAGAGAGACAGAGAGAGTGTGAGACTGAGAGAGAGAGACTGAGAGAGAAAGGAAGAGACTGAGGTTGATAGAGAGAGAGACTGAGATGGAGAGCGAGACAGAGAGAGTGAGAGACTGAGAGAGAGAGGGAGACTGAGAAATAGAGAGAGAGAGGGACTGAAAGACAGAAAGAGACAGAGGGAGAGAGAGAGCCTGAGAGAGACAGAGAGAGAGAGACAGAGAGAGTAAGAGTCTGAGAGAGATAGAGACTGAGAGGGAGACAGAGAGAGAGAGTGATAGACTGAGAGAGAGAGAGACTGATAGACTGAGAGAGAGAGATAGACTGAGAGAGATAGAGAGAGAGAGAGACAGAGATATAGAGTGGGAGACGGAGAGAGAGAGAGACAGAGAGAGAGTAAGAGAGACAGCGAGCGAGTGAGAGACTGAGAGTGAGTTAGTGAGAGAGACTGAGAGAGAGACAGAGAGAGAGAGGGTGAGAGAGAGAGAGACTGAGAGAGAGAGAGACTGAGAGAGAGAGAGACAGAGAGAGAGAGTGAGAGCGAGACTGAGAGAGAGAGAGATAGAGACTGAGAGAGAGACAGAGAGAGAGTGAGAGACTGAGAGAGTGTGAGAGAGTGAAAGAGAGAGAGAGACTGAGAGAGACAGAGAGAGTCTGAGAGAGAGACACAGAGACAGAGAGAGAGACTGAGAGAGAGAGAGTGAGAGACAGAGAGAGAGGACTGAGAGAGACAGAGAGAGAGAGACTGAGAGAAACAGAGAGAGAGAGACTGAGAGAGAGAGACAGAGAGAGAGAGACAGAGACAGAGAGAGAGAAAGAGAGACAGAGAGCGAGTGAGAGACGGAGAGAGAGTTAGTGAGAGAGAGAGAGAGAGAGACAGAAAGAGAGAGTGAGAGAGAGAGAGACTGAGAGAGAGAGAGAGAGAGGAGGACTGAGAGAGACAGAGAGAGAGTGAGAGACTGAGAGAGTGTGAGAGACTGAAAGAGAGAGAGAGACTGAGAGAGACAGAGAGAGAGAGTCTGAGAGAGATACAGAGACAGAGAGAGAGACAGAGAGAGAGAGACAGAGAGGGGAGTGAGAGACAGAGAGAGTGAGAGACAGAGAGAGAGAGAGACAGAGAGAGAGAGAGACAGAGAGAGACAGTGAGAGAGAGTCAGAGACAGAGAGACAGAGACAGAGAGAGAGAGACAGAGAGAGAGAGACAGAGAGAGTGAGAGACTGAGAGAGAGAGACTGAGAGAGAGAGAGATAGAGTGAGAGACTCAGAGAGACAGAGAGAGAGACTGAGAGAGAGAGACTGAGAGACAGAGAGAGTGAGAAACTGAGAGAGACAGAGAGAGAGACTGAGAGAGACAGAGAGAGAGATTGAGAGAGACAGAGAGAGAGAGAGACTGAAAGGGAGAGACTGAGAGTGAGGGAGAGAGACAGAGAGAGACTGCGAGCGACAGAGAGCAAGAGAGAAACTGAGAAACAGAGAGAGAGAGACTGAGAGAGAGACAGAGAGACAGAGTCAGAGACGGAGAGACAGAAAGAGTGAGAGAGAGATAGAGAGAGTGAGAGACTGAGAGAGAGAAAGAGACTGAGAGAGAGAGAGATAGAGTGAGAGACTGAGAGAGAGATAGAGTGAGAGACTGAGAGAGAGAGAGAGACTGAGAGACAGAGAGAGTTAGAGACTGAGTAAGACAGAGTGAGAGACAGAGAGAGACTGAGAGACTGAGAGAACGAGAGAGAGAGACATAGAGTGAGCGACTGAGAGAGATAGAGAGAGAGAAACAGAGAGATAGAGAGACAGAGACAGAGAGACAGAGAAAGGGAGAGAGAGAGAGTCACAGAGAGAGAGATAGAGTGAGAGACTGAGAGACTGAGAGAGAGAGACTGAGACAGAGAGAGTGAGAGACTGAGGAATAAAGAGAGAGAGAGAGACTGAGAGACAGAGAGAGAGAGACTGAGAGGGACAGAGAGAGAGAGATTGAGACCGAGAGAGAGACAGAGAGAGACAGAGAGACAGAAGGAGATAGAGAGACAGAGACAGAGAGACAGAGACAGAGAGAGAGAGAGAGAGACAGAGAGAGAGATAGACTGAGAGAGAGAGAGATAGAGTGAGAGACTCAGAGAGACAGAGTGAGAGAGACTGAGAGACAGAGAGAGAGAGAGACAGAGAGAGAGAGAATGACTGAGAGAGAGAGGGAGAGACTGAGAGGGAGAGAGAGAGACTGAGAGTGAGAGAGAATGAGAGAGAGAGACTGAGGTAGAGAGAGATTAAGAAAGAGAGAGAAACTGAGAGAGAGAGAGACTGAGTGAGAGACTGAGGAAGAAAGAGAGAGAGAGACTGAGAGGGACAGAGAGAGTGTGAGCGACTGAGAGAGACAGAGAGAGAGAGATTGAGACCGAGAGAGAGACAGAGAGAGACAGAGAGACAGAAGGAGATAGAGAGACAGAGACAGAGAGACAGACAGAGAGAGAGAGAGCGACAGAGAGAGAGATAGACTGAGAGAGAGAGAGATAGAGTGAGAGACTCAGAGAGACAGAGTGAGAGAGACTGAGAGACAGAGAGAGAGAGAGACAGAGAGAGAGAGAATGACTGAGAGAGAGAGAGGGAGAGACTGAGAGGGAGAGATAGAGTGAGAGACTGAGAGAGACAGAGAGAGAGAGAGAGACTGAGAAAGACAGAGAGAGTGTGAGCGACTGAGAGACAGAGAGAGAGAGACAGAGAGAGAGAGATTGAGACCGAGAGACAGAGAGAGAGAGAGAGACAGAAGGAGATAGAGAGACAGAGACAGAGAGACAGAGACAGAGAGAGAGAGAGCGACAGAGAGAGAGATAGACAGAGAGAGAGAGATAGAGTGAGAGACTCAGAGAGACAGAGTGAGAGAGACTGAGAGACAGAGAGAGAGAGAGACAGAGAGAGAGAGAATGACTGAGAGAGAGAGAGGGAGAGACTGAGAGGGAGAGATAGAGTGAGAGACTGAGAGAGACAGAGAGAGAGAGAGAGACTGAGAAAGACAGAGAGAGTGTGAGCGACTGAGAGACAGAGAGAGTGAGACTGAGAGAGAGAGACAGAGACAGAGAGCGAGTTAGAGAATGAGAGAGTGAGAGACTGAGAGTAGAGAGTCTGAGAGAGAAAGGAAGAGACTGGGGTTGATAGAGAGAGAGACTGAGATGGAGAGAGAGACAGAGAGAGTGTGACACTGAGAGAGAGAGGGAGACTGAGAGATAGAAAGAGAGAGGGACTGAGAGAGAGAGAGAGACAGAGAGTGAGAAACTGAGGGAGAGAGAGAGCCTGAGAGAGACAGAGATAGAGAGACAGAGAGAGAGAGACAGAGAGAGAAAGAGTCTGAGAGAGTTAGAGACTGAGAGGGAGACAGAGAGAGGGAGACTGATAGACTGAGAGAGAGAGAGAAACTGATAGACTGAGAGAGAGAGATAGACTAAGAGACAGAGAGAGTGAGGGACTGAGGAATACAGAGAGAGAGAGAGACAGAGTGAGAGTGAGAGACTGAGAGAGAGAGACTGAGAGGGACAGAGAGAGTGTGAGCAACTGAGAGAGACAGAGAGAGACAGAGAGACCGAGAGAGAGGGACAGAGAGAGAGACAGAGAGAGATAGAGAGACAGAGACAGAGAGACAGAGACAGAGAGAGAGAGACAGAGAGAGATTGAGAGTCTGGGAGAGAGAGACACTGAGAGAGAGAGATAGAGTGAGAGACTGAGAGAGACAGAGTGGGAAAGACTGAGAGACAGAAAGAGAGAGAGACTGAGAGAGAGAGAGATAGAGTGAGAGACTGAGAGAAACAGAGAGAGAGGCTGAGAGGGAGAGAGAGAGACTGAGAGTGAGAGTGAGAGAGAGAGAGAGAGAGATTGAGAAAGAGAGAGAAACTGAGAGAGAGAGAGACTGAGTGAGAGACTGAGAGAGAGAGAGAGAGATTGAGAGAGACAGAGAGAGAGAGAGACTGAGAGACAGAGAGAGAGACAGAGAGAGTGAGAGACTGAGAGAGTGAGGACTGAGTGAGAGAGAGAGACAGAGACAGAGAGCGAGTGAGAGAATGAGAGAGAGAAAGAGACAGAGAGTGAGAGACTGAGAGAGAGAGAGTCTGAGAGAGAAAGGAAGAGACTGGGGTTGATAGAGAGAGAGACTGAGATGGAGAGAGAGACAGAGAGAGTGAGAGACTGAGAGAGAGTTAGTGAGAGAGAGAGACAGAGACAGAGAGCGTGAGAGAGAGAGAGAATGAGAGAGAGAAAGAGAGGGAGACTGAGTGAGAGACAGAGAGAGAATGAGAGACTGAGAGAGTGTGAGCGACTGAGAGACAGAGAGAGAGAGAGACCGAGAGAGAGTGAGAGACAGTGAGAGTGAGAGACAGAGAGAGAGAGAGACTGAGAGAGACAGAGAGACAGAGAGAGAGACAGTGAGAGAGAGTCAGAGACAGAGAGACAGACACAGAGAGAGAGACAGAGACAGAGAAAGAGACAGAGAGAGTGAGAGAAAGAAAGAGAGAGAGACTGAGAGAGAGAGAGATAGAGTGAGAGACTCAGAGAGACAGAGAGAGAGACTGAGAGAGAGAGACTGAGAGACAGAGAGAGTGAGAGACTGAGAGAGACAGAGAGAGAGACTGAGAGAGACAGAGAGAGAAAGAGATTGAGAGAGACAGAGACAGAGAGAGACTGAAAGAGACAGAGAGAGAGAAAGGGAGAGACTGAGAGAGAGGGAGAGAGACAGAGAGAGAGAGAGACTGCAAGCGACAGAGAGCAAGAGAGAAACTGAGAAACAGAGAGAGAGAGACTGAGAGAGAGACGGAGAGACAGAGTCAGAGACAGACAGAGACAGGGAGAGAGAGAGAGACAGAGAGACAGAGACAGTGAGAGAGAGATAGAGAGAGTGAGAGACTGAGAGTGAGAGAGAGACTGAGAGAGAGAGATAGAGTGAGAGACTGAGAGAGAGAGAGAGAGAGACTGAGAGAGAGAGAGACTGAGAGACAGAGAGAGAGAGACAAAGAGAGTAAGAGTCTGAGAGAGTTAGAGACTGAGAGGGAGACAGAGAGAGCGAAACTGATAGACTGAGAGAGA
>NC_054468.1:104025896-104030896 GCF_017639515.1 Carcharodon carcharias
GAGAGATTGAGAGAGACAGGGAGAGAGAGAGACAGACTGAAAGAGACAGAGAAAGAGAAAGCGAGAGACTGAAAGAGAGAGAGGGAGAGACTGAGAGAGAGGGAGAGAGACAGAGAGCAAGAGAGAGACTGAGAGAAAGAGACAGAGAGAGAGAGACAGAGAGTGAGACTGAGAGAGACAGAGAGACTGAGAGAGAGATAGAGTGAGAGACAGAGGAAGACAGAGAGAGAGAGACAGAGAGAGAGACAGAGAGAGAGTGAGAGACTGAGAGAGAGAGACACTGAGGGAGACATATAGTGTGAGAGACTGAGAGACAGAGAGAGTGAGAGACTGAGGAAGACAGAGAGAGAGAGACAGAGAGAGACTGAGAGAGAGAGAGAGAGAGAGAGAGACATAGAGTGTGAGCCACTGAGAGAGACAGAGAGAGAGAGAGAGACCGAGAGAGAGAGACAGAGAGAGATAGAGAGACAGAGACAGAGAGACAGAGACAGGGAGAGAGAGAGAGTCAGAGAGAGGGAGACAGAGAGAGAGAGACAGAGAGAGACTCAGAGAGAGACTCAGAGAGAGAGATACAGAGAGAGAGAGACTGAGAGAGACTGAGAGAGAGAGACTGAGAGACAGAGAGAGTGAGGGACTGAGGAATACAGAGAGAGAGAGACAGAGTGAGAGTGAGACAGACTGAAAGAGACAGAGAGAGAGAAAGCGAGAGACTGAAAGAGAGAGAGGGATAGACTGAGAGAGAGGGAGAGAGAAAGAGAGAGAGAGAGACTGCGAGAGACAGAGAGCAAGAGAGAGACTGAGAGAAACAGTGAGAGAGAGAGACTGAGTGAGAGACTGAGAGAGAGAGATTGAGAGAGTCAGAGAGAGAGAGAGAGACTGAGAGAGAGACAGAGAGAGAGAGTCAGAGACAGAGAGACAGAGACAGATAGAGCGAGAGAGAGACAGAGAGACAGAGACAGAAAGAGAAAGAGAGATAGAGTGAGAGACTGAGAGAGACAGAGAGAGAGACTGAGAGACAGAGAGAGTGAGAGACTGAGGAAGACAGAGAGAGAGAGACAGAGAGAGACTGAGAGAAAGAGAGAGAGAGAGAGACGTAGAGTGTGAGCGACTGAGAAAGACAGAGAGAGAGAGAGACCGAGAGAGAGAGATAGAGTGAGAGTCTGAGAGACAGAGAGACTGAGAGACAGAGAGAGTGAGAGACTGAGGAAGACAGAGAGAGAGACAGAGAGAGACTGAGAGAAAGAGAGAGAGAGAGAGAGAGACATAGAGTGTGAGCGACTGAGAGAGACAGAGAGAGAGAGAGAGACCGAGAGAGAGGGAGACAGAGAGAGATAGAGAGACAGAGACAGAGAGACAGAGACAGGGAGAGAGAGAGAGTCAGAGAGAGAGAGACAGAGAGAGAGACAGAGAGAGACTCAGAGAGAGAGAGACTCAGAGAGAGAGATACTGAGAGAGACAGAGAGAGAGAGACTGAGAGAGACAGAGAGAGAGAGACTGAGAGAGAGAGATTGAGAGACAGAGAGAGTGAGGGACTGAGGAATACAGAGAGAGAGAGAGACAGAGTGAGAGTGAGACAGACTGAAAGAGACAGAGAGAGAGAAAGCGAGAGACTGAAAGAGAGAGAGGGAGAGACTGAGAGAGAGGGAGAGAGACAGAGAGAGAGAGAGACTGCGACAGACAGAGAGCAAGAGAGAGACTGAGAGAAACAGCGAGAGAGAGAGACTGAGAGAGAGAGAGACTGAGAGAGAGAGTCAGAGAGTGAGAGACTGAGAGAGACAGAGAGACTGAGAGATAGAGTGAGAGACTGATGAAGACAGAGACGGAGAGACAGAGAGAGAGAGACAGAGAGAGATAGACAGAGACAGAGAGACAGAGACAGAAAGAGAGAGAGAGAGAGAGACAGAAACAGAGAGAGAGACAGAGAGAGAGTGAGAGACTGAGAGAGAGAGACACTGAGAGAGAGATATAGAGTGAGAGACTGAGAGAGACAGAGTGAGAGAGACTGAGAGAAAGAGAGAGAGAGAGAGACAGAGAGAGAGAGAGAGAGAGAGGGACTGAGAGAGAGAGAGGGAGAGACTGAGAGGGAGAGAGAGAGACTGAGAGAGAGAGAGATTGAGAAAGTGAGAGAAACTGAGAGAGAGAGAGACTGAGTGAGAGACTGAGAGAGAGAGATTGAGAGAGTCAGAGAGAGAGAGAGACACTGAGAGAGAGCCAGAGAGAGAGAGTCAGAGACAGAGAGACAGAGACAGATAGAGCGAGAGAGAGACAGAGAGACAGAGACAGAAAGAGAAAGAGAGATAGAGTGAGAGACTGAGAGAGACTGAGAGACAGAGAGAGTGAGAGACTGAGGAAGACAGAGAGAGAGACAGAGAGAGACTGAGAGAAAGAGAGAGAGAGAGAGACGTAGAGTGTGAGCGACTGAGAAAGACAGAGAGAGAGAGAGACCGAGAGAGAGAGATAGAGTAAGAGTCTGAGAGACAGAGAGACTGAGAGACAGAGAGAGTGAGAGACTGAGGAAGACAGAGAGAGAGACAGAGAGAGACTGAGAGAAAGAGAGAGAGAGAGAGACATAGAGTGTGAGCGACTGAGAGAGACAGAGAGAGAGAGAGAGACTGAGAGAGAGAGAGACAGAGAGAGATAGAGAGACAGAGACAGAGAGACAGAGACAGGGAGAGAGAGAGAGTCAGAGAGAGAGAGACAGAGAGAGAGACAGAGAGAGACTCAGAGAGAGAGAGACTCAGGGAGAGAGATACTGAGAGAGACAGAGAGAGAGAGAGACTGAGAGAGACAGAGAGAGAGAGACTGAGAGAGAGAGACTGAGAGACAGAGAGAGTGAGGGACTGAGGAATACAGAGAGAGAGAGACAGAGTGAGAGTGAGGCAGACTGAAAGAGGCAGAGAGAGAGAAAGACTGCGAGAGACAGAGAGCAAGAGAGAGACTGAGAGAAACAGCGAGAGAGAGAGACTGAGAGAGAGAGAGACTGAGAGAGAGAGTCAGAGAGTGAGAGAATGAGAGAGACAGAGAGACTGAGAGATAGAGTGAGAGACTGATGAAGACAGAGACGGAGAGACAGAGAGAGAGAGACAGAGAGAGATAGACAGAGACAGAGAGACAGAGACAGAGAGAGAGAGAGACAGAGAGACAGAGACAGAGAGAGAGACAGAGAGAGAGTGAGAGACTGAGAGGGAGAGACACTCAGAGAGAGATATAGAGTGAGAGACTGAGAGAGACAGAGTGAGAGAGACTGAGAGAAAGAGAAAGAGAGAGAGAGACAGAGAGAGAGAGAGGGAGAGACTGAGGGAGAGAGAGAGACTGAGAGAGAGAGAGATTGAGAAAGAGAGAGAAACTGAGAGAGAGAGAGACTGAGTGAGAGACTGAGAGAGAGAGATTGAGAGAGTCAGAGAGAGAGAGAGAGACTGAGAGAGAGACAGAGAGAGAGAGTCAGAGACAGAGAGACAGAGACAGATAGAGCGAGAGAGAGACAGAGAGACAGAGACACAAAGAGAAAGAGAGATAGAGTGAGAGACTGAGAGAGACAGAGAGAGAGACTGAGAGACAGAGAGAGTGAGAGACTGAGGAAGACAGAGAGAGAGAGACAGAGAGAGACTGAAAGAAAGAGAGAGAGAGAAGGAGACATAGAGTGTGAGCGACTGAGAAAGACAGAGAGAGAGAGAGACCGAGAGAGAGAGAAAGAGACAGAGAGAGAGTGAGAGACAGAGACAGAGAGACAGAGACAGGGAGAGAGAGAGAGTCAGAGAGAGAGAGACAGAGAGAGAGACAGAGAGAGACTCAGAGAGAGAGAGACAGAGAGAGATAGAGATACAGAGACAGAGAGACAGAGACAGGGAGAGAGAGAGAGTCAGAGAGACAGAGACAGAGAGAGAGACAGGAGAGAGAGAGAGATAGAGTGAGAGTCTGAGAGAGACAGAGAGAGAGAGATTGAGAGAGACAGAGAGAGAGACTGAGAGAGAGAGACTGAGAGACAGAGAGAGTGAGGGACTGAAGAATACAGAGAGAGAGAGACAGAGTGAGAGTGAGAGACTGAGAGAGACAGAGAGAGAGAGACAGAGAGAGAGACTGAGAGAGACAGAGAGAGAGAGATTGAGAGAGACAGGGAGAGAGAGAGACAGACTGAAAGAGACAGAGAGAGAGAAAGCGAGAGACTGAAAGAGAGAGAGGGAGAGACTGAGAGAGAGGGAGAGAGACAGAGAGCAAGAGAGAGACTGAGAGAAAGAGACAGAGAGAGAGAGACAGAGAGTGAGAGACTGAGAGAGACATAGAGACGGAGAGAGAGATAGAGTGAGAGACAGAGGAAGACAGAGAGAGAGAGACAGAGAGAGAGACAGAGAGAGACTGAGAGACTGAGAGAGAGAGACACTGAGAGAGAGATATAGTGTGAGAGACTGAGAGAGACAGAGTGAGAGAGACTGAGAGACAGATAGAGAGAGAGAGAGAGAGAGAGAGAGACAGAGAGAGAGACAGAGAGAGAGGCAGAGAGAGTGAGAGACATAGAGAGAGTGAGATACTGAGTGAGAGAGAGCGACTGAGAGGGAGAGATCCAGAGAGAGAGAGACAGACAGACAGACAGCGAGCGAGTAAAAGAAAAAGAGAGAGAGACCGAGAGAGGGAGACAGAGAGAGAGACAGGGAGAGATAGAGATATAGAGACAGAGAGACAGAGACAGGGAGAGAGAGAGAGTCAGAGAGACAGAGACAGAGAGAGAGACTGAGAGAGACAGAGAGAGAGGCTGAGAGAGAGAGGCTGAGAGACAGAGAGAGTGAGAGACTGGCGAAGACAGAGAGAGAGAGAGAGAGAGAGACAGAGACTGAGAGACTAGAGAGAGAGAGAGAGAGATAGAAAATGAGAGGGACAGAGAGAGTGTGAGTGACTGAGAGAGACAGAGAGAGAGAGAGACAGAGACAGAGTGACAGAGAGAGAGACAGAGAGAGATAGAGAGACAGAGACAGAGAGAGAGAGACAGAGAGAGAGAGACAGAGACA
>NC_054468.1:104048396-104053396 GCF_017639515.1 Carcharodon carcharias
TTCTGTTTTTGTTTTTGAGAGAGAGAGAGACTGAGAGGGACAAAGAGAGTGTGAGCGACTGAGAGAGACAGAGAGAGAGAGAGACCGAGAGAGAGAAACAGAGAGAGACAGAGAGACAGAGAGAGATAGAGAGACAGAGACTGAGAGACAGAGACAGAGAGAGAGAGAGACAGAGACAGAGAGAGAGTGAGACTGAGAGAGAGAGAGACTGAGAGAGAGAGATAGAGTGATAGACTGAGAGAGACAGAGTGAGAGAGACTGAGAGACAGAGAGACAGAGAGAGAGAGGGACTGAGAGAGGGAGAGACTGAGAGGGAGAGAGAGAGACTGAGAGTGAGAGAGAGAGAGACTGAGAGAGACAGAGAGAGAGACAGACAGAGAAAGTGAGAGAGAGAGACTGAGAGACAGAGAGAGAGAGAGATACTGAGTGAGAGTTAGTGAGAGAGAGAGAGAGACTGAGAGTTAGTGAGAGAGAGTCAGACAGAAAGAGAGAGAGTGAGAGAGAGAGACTGAGAGAGAGAGGGAGAGAGAGGGAGACTGAGAGAGAGAGAGTGAGAGACTGAGAGAGTGTGAGACTGAAAGAGAGAGAGAGAGACAAACAGACAGAGAGAGAGAGACAGAGAGAGAGTGAGAGACTGAGAGAGATTTAGTGAGAGAGAGACAGAGAGAGACAGAGAGAGAGAGAGTGTTGAGAGAGAGACTGAGAGAGAGAGAGAGAGAGACAGAGAGGGAGAGAAAGAGAGACAGAGAGAGAGTGAGAGACTGAGAGAGAGAGACACTGAGAGAGATATAGGGTGAGAGACTGAGAGACAGAGTGAGAGAGACTGAGAGACAGAGAGAGAGGGGGAGACAGAGAGAGAGAGAGAGAGAGAGTGAGAGTGAGAGACTGAGAGAGAGAGAGAGAGACTGAGAGGGACAGAGAGAGTGTGAGCGACTGAGAGAGACAGAGAGAGAGAGAGAGACAGAGAGAGAGAGACAGAGAGAGAGACAGACAGAGAGGCAGAGAGAGTGAGAGACATAGAGAGAGAGATACTGAGTGAGAGAGAGCGACTGAGAGGGAGAGATCCAGAGAGAGAGAGACAGACAGACAGACAGCGAGTGAGTAAAAGAAAGAGAGAGAGAGAGACTGAGAGAGGGTGACAGAGAGAGAGACAGAGAGAGATAGAGATACAGAGACAGAGAGACAGAGACAGGGAGAGAGAGAGAGTCAGAGAGACAGAGACAGAGAGAGAGACTGAGAGAGAGAGAGATAGAGTGAGAGACTGAGAGAGACAGAGAGAGAGGCAGAGAGAGAGAGACTGAGAGACAGAGAGAGTGAGAGAATGGTGAAGACAGAGAGAGAGAGAGAGACAGAGAGTGAGAGACTGAGAGAGAGAGAGAGAGAGAGAGAAAATGAGAGGGACAGAGAGATTGTGAGTGACTGAGAGAGACAGAGAGAGAGAGAGACCAAGAGAGAGAGACAGAGAGAGAGACAGAGAGAAATAGAGAGACAGAGACATAGAGAGAGAGACAGAGAGACAGATACAGAGAGAGACAGAGAGAGAGTGAGAGACTGAGAGAGAGAGAGACTGAGAGACAGAGAGAGAGAGAGACAGAGAGAGAGAGAGAGAGAGGGACCGAGAGAGACAGAGAGAGAGAGTCAGAGACAGAGAGACAGAGACAGGTAGAGAGAAAGAGAGACAGAGAGACAGAGACAGAGAGAGAGAGAGAGAGAGAGAGTGAGAGACTGAGAGAGAGAGACTGAGAGGGACAAAGAGAGTGTGAGCGACTGAGAGAGACAGAGAGAGAGAGACCGAGAGAAAGAGACAGAGAGAGACGGAGAGACAGAGAGAGATAAAGAGACAGAGACTGAGAGACAGAGACAGAGAGAGAGAGAGACAGAGACAGAGAGAGAGACTGAGAGAGAGAGAGACTGAGAGAGAGAGATAGAGTGATAGACTGAGAGAGACAGAGTGAGAGAGACTGAGAGACAGAGAGAGAGAGACAGAGAGAGAGAGGGACTGAGAGAGGGAGAGACTGAGAGGGAGAGAGAGAGACTGAGAGTGAGAGAGAGAGAGGCTGAGAGAGGGGGAAAGATTGAGAAAGAGAGAGAAACTGAGAGAGAGAGAGAGAGACTGAGTGAGGGACTGAGAGAGAGAGAGATTGAGAGAGACAGAGAGAGAGAGAGAGAGACTGAGAGAGACAGAGAGAGAGACAGACAGAGAAAGTGAGAGAGAGAGACTGAGAGACAGAGAGAGAGAGACTGAGAGAGAGAGACAGAGAGAGAGAGTCAGAGAGTGAGAGACTGAGAGAGACAGAGAGACTGAGAGAGAGATACAGTGAGAGACTGAGGAAGACAGAGAGAGAGAGACAGAGAGAGACTGAGAGAATGAGAGAAAGAGAGAGAGAGAGAGAGACATAGAGTGTGAGCGACTGAGAGAGACAGAGAGAGAGAGACAGAGAGAGAGAGACAGAGAGAGACAGAGAGACTGAGACAGAGAGACAGAGACAGGGAGAGAGAGAGAGTCAGAGAGAGAGAGACAGAGAGAGACAGAGAGAGACTGAGAGAATGAGAGAGAGAGAGACTCAGAGTGAGAGAGATAGAGTCAGAGACTGAGAGAGACAGAGAGAGACTGAGAGAGAGAGACTGAGAGACAGAGAGTGAGGGACTGAGGAATACAGAGAGAGAGAGAGACAGAGTGAGAGTGAGAGACTGAGAGAGAGAGAGAGACTGAGAGGGACAGAGAGAGTGTGAGCGACTGAGAGAGACAGAGAGAGAGAGACCGAGAGAGAGAGTCAGAGAGAGAGAGAGAGAGAGGCAGAGAGAGTGAGAGACATAGAGAGAGTGAGATACTGAGTGAGAGAGAGCGACTGAGAGGGAGAGATCCAGAGAGAGAGAGACAGACAGACAGACAGCGAGCGAGTAAAAGAAAGAGAGAGAGAGAGAGACCGAGAGAGGGAGACAGAGAGAGAGAGACAGAGAGAGATAGAGATACAGAGACAGAGAGACAGAGACAGGGAGAGAGAGAGTCAGAGAGACAGAGACAGAGAGAGAGACCGAGAGAGAGACAGAGAGAGAGACAGAGAGAGATAGAGAGACAGAGACAGAGAGAGAGAGACAGAGAGAGAGAGACAGAGAGACAGAGACAGAGAGAGAGACAGAGAGAGTGAGAGACTGAGAGAGAGACACTGAGAGAGAGAGATAGAGTGAGAGACTGAGAGAGACAGAGTGAGAGAGACTGAGAGACAGAGAGAGAGAGACAGACAGAGAGAGAGGGTCTGAGAGAGAGAGAGGGAGAGACTGAGAGGGAGAGAGAGAGAGACTGAGAGTGAGAGAGTGTGAGAGAGAGAGAGACTGAGAGAGCGAGATAGATTGAGAAAGAGAAACTGAAAGTGAGAGAGAGAGACTGAGTGAGAGACTGAGAGAGACAGAGAGATTGAGAGAAAGAGAGACTGAGAGAGACTGAGAGAGACAGAGAGAGAGACAGAGAGAGAGGCAGAGAGAGTGAGAGACATAGAGAGAGTGAGATACTGAGTGAGAGAGAGCGACTGAGAGGGAGAGATCCAGAGAGAGAGATAGAGACAGACAGACAGCGAGCGAGTGAAAGAAAGAGAGAGAGACCGAGAGAGGGAGACAGAGAGAGAGACAGAGAGAGATAGAGATACAGAGACAGAGAGACAGAGACAGAGAGAGAGACAGAGAGTGAGAGACTGAGAGAGAGAGAGAGAGAAAATGAGAGAGACAGAGAGAGAGTGAGAGACTGAGAGAGACACAGAGAGAGAGACAGAGAGAGAGACTGA
Organism: Carcharodon carcharias; assembly: GCF_017639515.1. Taxonomy (NCBI): domain Eukaryota; kingdom Metazoa; phylum Chordata; class Chondrichthyes; order Lamniformes; family Lamnidae; genus Carcharodon; species Carcharodon carcharias. The sequence goes on from NC_054468.1 coordinate 104,052,176, forward strand.
GAGAGACTGAGAGAGAGAGAGATTGAGAGAGACAGGGAGAGAGAGAGACAGACTGAAAGAGACAGAGAGAGAGAAAGCGAGAGACTGAAAGACAGAGAGGGAGAGAATGAGAGAGAGGGAGAGAGACAGAGAGAGAGAGAGACTGCGAGAGACAGAGAGCAAGAGAGAGACTGAGAGAAACAGAGAGAGAGAGACTGAGAGAGAGAGACAGAGAGAGAGAGTCAGAGACAGAGACAGAGAGAGAGAGAGTCAGAGAGACAGAGACAGAGAGAGAGACTGAGAGAGAGAGATAGAGTGAGAGACTGAGAGAGACAGAGAGAGAGGCTAAGAGAGAGAGACTGAGAGACAGAGAGAGTGAGAGACTGGTGAAGACAGAGAGAGAGAGAGAGACAGAGAGTGAGAGACTGAGAGAGAGAGAGAGAGAGAGAGAGAAAATGAGAGGGACAGAGAGATTGTGAGTGACTGAGAGAGACAGAGAGAGAGAGAGACCGAGAGAGAGACAGAGAGAGATAGAGAGACAGAGACAGAGAGAGAGAGACAGAGAGAGAGACAGAGAGACAGAGACAGAGAGAGAGACAGAGAGAGAGACAGAGAGAGAGTGAGAGATTGAGAGAGAGACACTGAGAGAGAGAGATAGAGTGAGAGACTGAGAGAGACAGAGTGAGAGAGACTGAGAGACAGAGAGAGAGAGACAGAGAGAGAGAGGGAGTCAGAGAGAGAGAGATAGAGTGAGAGACTGAGAGAGGGAGACTGAGAGAGAGAGTGAGAGACTGAGGAATACAGAGAGAGAGAGACAGAGAGAGAGTGAGACACAGAGAGAGAGAGACTGAGAGGGACAGAGAGTGTGAGCGACTGAGAGAGACAGAGAGAGAGAGAGAGAGAGAGAGGGACTGAGAGAGAGAGAGGGAGAGACTGAGAGTGAGAGAGAGAGACTGAGAGTGAGAGAGAGTGAGAGAGAGAGAGAGAGAGATTGAGAAAGAGAGAGATACTGAGGGAGAGAGAGACTGAGTGAGAGACTGAGAGAGAGAGAGATTGAGAGAGACAGAGAGAGAGAGAGAGACTGAGAGACAGAGAGAGAGACAGAGAGAGTGAGAGGCTGAGAGAGAGAGTGAGGACTGAGTGAGAGAGAGAGACTGAGAGAGAGAGAGCCAGAGAGAGAGAGAGACAGAGACAGAGAGCGAGTGAGAGAATGAGAGAGAGTGAGACAGAGAGAGAGAGTGA